>NW_019234041.1:42163-86749 GCF_002742605.1 Olea europaea var. sylvestris
TTTTTTTTTTTTTTTTAACCAAATAGAAAATCGATACTTATCTTAAAAAATATAAACAAACCGAATCATGTTAGAATTAAGCAAAAATATATATCCACCAATGAGTACTTAAAAAATTACTTAGTGAGTACTTTTCTAGTAACTTTGACAACTAGTCATTCCAAATAAGTGAAAGTTTTAACAAATGTTCTTTTTGAAGTCGATATAATTACTTTATAAATAAATAAGTTTTAACAAATATTCTTTTTATTATCAATATCAAATCTATAGTAAGTTATTTATTTTGATCATAATATCTACTTTATGGTCAAAACAAGTATTTTTTTTCATAAATATGAAATAGTAATGAATACGTAATTTAGAAAAATATGTAATATCTCTAACTATTAAAATAAATAATTTACTTTTAGATCTAATCAATACAAATTATCTATAATAAAATTTTCTTAATAATTAAATTTTAGTCAAACATGCATTAAATAGAATATCCAATTTAACAATAAAATATTCACATTTCATGAATGTCTTGAAAAAAGTAATTAATATTGCAATGTTTTGAATACAATTTAAATAATTGAACATTGGAATTGGATTGAGATTTAAATTGGAGATAGGCTAATGCTAATATATGGGCCACAATTCTACAATTTTATCTTAAAAATGTATATGGGTTGGGGAACATTGCTAGGCTACAGCCCAACAATGCCCCCATTAGCTCCGCCTCTGACTAAGCACATATAGGGGGTGTTTGATAGATATTTTTATATAAAAATACATTTTAGAATAGTAAATTGATGTGAAATGTGTGGTTGAGAAATAAGGAAATTTTTTTATTTACATGTAATATTATTTTAATAAAAAATGTGTGATTGAAAAAAGAAGAGAGAGAAAAATATATTTTAAAAAAATACTATCAAACGGGGCCATAGTAACACTATAATATAACTGTCCAAACGTTCTAATGGACTTAGCCCTTCTTTGAGCCCCATTTTTTTAAAAATTTATTTTCAACCATACATTCTTCAATAAAATAATGTTACACATAAATTGAGAACTTTTCTTATTTTTTAACCACATGTTTTCTAAAAAATACTATTCTAAAATACATTTTTTTCCTTCATAATGCAGCTCAAAGAAGAGCTTGTATTCATTTTCTTTTTCTTTCCAAAAATTAGTGACACGTTTAATGTACTACAATCCTCTGAGACCATTCAACTTCAGAGATGCCTAACGAGTAAATCCTATTGTTGAATGGAACACGCATTAGTAGATATGTCAAAATGAAATGATATGACGCTAAAGATATTGATGGCCGTCCATGTTAAAATTTGTAAAGGTGTATCATATTTGTTTTGGAAGTGTTGTACTCTGTCAATAGCCTAGTTGCATTCCAGCTTGCTGCAAATTAAACAAGTGTGGTGCTGTGTCCTCGGATAAAGAGATATAACACAATATCGACCAATAATCTCGTTGATTTCGTGGAATTTTGATAGAGATCGAAAAATAGTTTGAGCTTATGACCCGTCCGCCTCTTATTAGGGTAAAAATCATGAGGCATAGGCTTATATAGGGAGTACCAGACTTGGGTACAAGTACATCCTTCGTTATGAATTTTGAAGATTGTTTATGATTTATTATGAGTTCATTTTGCATTTTAGTAGTGCTTTGGTTTATGGTGAGGCTTACGCCTCCTCTCATGAAAGAAAAATGGTTAAGAATCCAATAACACCTTTTTTTAAACATTGATTATCCAAGCTTGGTACAACAGCTAGGGCTAGGCCCATAAACCAAAAACCTCAAACCCAACCCAACCCGACCTCAAGTTAGGTCGGTTTGGAATAAAAACGGTTCGATTTGGGTTCCAAACCATTATAAATTTTTTTGGGTCAGGCCGGTTGGGTTTAAACCCATTTAAGACGGCCCAACCCGATATCAAATGTAAAACCCTCCCTCTTCCTCTCATTCGCATTAACCTAATATCAAATGTAAAAACCTTGTCCTATTCTTCTCCCAATATTCTAGCAAAAATATTGAATTTGTGTATGTTTTTGTATTTATGAAAGCTTTTTTACAGATGAAAGTCTCTATTTATAGTCCCAAGATTAGGGTAAAATTCATGTCCCATCCTCATTCCATATCGAAGTCTAATTGTATTTGGAAAGAAACTTAGGGTTGCCTTGTGTAACCTTACGATCACATGGTTCAAAGAGTTGTGATCAGATAGTTCAACGTCAAAACATGTTGGTTTCTGTTTGTCTCTAGTTGTTGTAGCTAGGTTTATCTTTCAAATATTTACACTTTAGTCCTCACCATCCACAATAACTCAAAATTGGTCCTCTACAACTTTCTAAAATTGTGGATATAAGTCCTTAAACTTTTCAAATGTTGAATTTTACTCCCCAAACTCTTGAGTTTAATTTCTCTGATTACTCTCTTCATACTTCTTAGCAATCATGTACAATTTGGTTAGCATTCAATTTCCATTAATTTACTTCAATTAAGCTCAAAATCATCCTTTCTCGCTCCAAATGCATTCAAGTACAGTTTTTTTTCCCCAACAATTAACATAATTATGAAAGTAGATATATTTGTATACTCAATTAGCAATAATTTATGAGTTTAAAAGTGCAGACCTAGATACATGGAACATGTTAACACTACATCAAGATTCAAAAAGTTATGGCTGCAAGTTGATGGAACCCAGATAAAGTAACCAGCTGAAAATAAATGCCATACTAACTAGAACCCCACCACAAAGATCCTCAAATGTCTTGATTTGGTTATAAATTAGATCACTTTTTATAGGCAAAAAAAGTAGTTATGTGTTATCTATTTCAAATTTCAACTTTCATATACGTTGTCTATGGAAACTTTAAATCTAGATTTTTATTAAAGTCGAAGTCAACAATTAATTTTAACTACGTATTTCATAGGATCCAAAATTTTTCAAACACACATTTTATCAATTTTATTAAAATCTGCTAAAAGTTTAATTTTATGGGCATGTTTAGAATGTGAATTGAAATTGATGACCACGGCGATTGATAAATTTTGTTACATATGTAATTTTCCCAATTCCGTTCTGTCTATCATACTAAATATGTTATCGTCATAAAATATGATGAACCACTGTAAAGATCCTAATCAGAACACACCAGAATAGTGTCTTCAGGTTGTGTTATGCATGATGCATGGACTGGATACAGCAGACAGAACAAAAGGATGTCCCTCATAAGCATAAAAAATCTGTGTTGGATCTGTTAATACTGTCTTCATATCAAAATTCTTCATTTTCGAAGTTTGGAGAAATAGTTCCTTGGGCAATAAATTAAAGATTCATTATGCAATTTTTCCTTTAGTATATTTTCTTACTAGAAAAATTATACCATTACTCCTCGATTTATTGCCTGATTAAGAAGTTGGTCATCAACTTTTAAAAGAGAGAGAATTCTCGATTTCTCATTATAATTGTTCTTATTGAACAAAGGAATCTGTCAGAATATATATTAAATCGTCACTTAGTCTCATATGTCCAACCTTGTGAATTTAGATTTCGTATCCCAACCTGTACGATGGCTTGAAATTTGAAGTGAGGCATATTTTCGTGACGATTTAGTTGAGATTTGGACTATTTCCATGATTGAAGGCTGATTATGCCTCAAAGGAAAGGCTGTGGATCAACATGCTCTTTAACTTACCATTCAAATCAACAATGCATTTTCCCTATCAGGACATGACTGCATACCATTTTAGGTAGAAGAAAAGTCTCGTAAAGCCAATTTGCTATCTTTTTACTGTATTCTCCAAATTATTTGATCAAGTTTGGTTCTCACTTTATATCCATCCGTGGTCGGTCCCATATTTTAACGTCGGCTTGACTAAAAATTCATAATTATGACGTTCTTTGAATGCTATCCCACATATACTGATATTCCAATGAATATTTCATGTGATGCTACATTATTTTTTCCCCCTTCTGGCTACATTTTGGATTGGATTATCCTAATTCGTTTGAAGAATTTGAGCATTTTTGCTCAAGAATTTTCTTTATTTAGATGATATTTTGTCCCTCTGATAGTTAGATCAAAGTTTTTGGCCAACCAAATTCAGAAGATAGAATAAAAATAGAGAGGAAGATATCTAAAGAAACAAAATAAGAAAATCTGGCTGGCATTACGTCGCTCGCCGGATAATAGAAGTTAACAAGTTTAGCCTCAAAAAATTGAAATAAACCCGCTCTCGTACCACGTTGAAAATTATGAATTGTTTTTCTTCTTATTTCAAAGTAGAAAATCCTACTTGTAGGGTTAAAAATAACCATAATAGAAAAGATTGTATCATGTTCACAAAATCAATAATTAAGGCGGACAATCCCACACACAACTGGAAAAATATTATGAAGAATAATGTCAATTGTTTTCCATAACTTCAACAAATATGTCTAGATGGAAACATTTTCCACAATAAAGAAAAAGAGGAAACAAGGGCATTGTTTTACTTGTACACACAACGACAAATGAAAGCATAAAGCACGAAACACTAAAAACGAACACAGGCACATGGTACTCAACCTTTAAAAGAGCACGTGAATCCTCAACTTTAAATTATAATTGTTATTAGTGGACAAAGGAATCTGTCAAAATATTTGTTAAATCATCATGCTGTCTCACATGTTTAATCTTACGAAGTTAGATATCATATCCCAACCTAGGCTGATGCTTAAAATTTTGAAATGAGGTATATTTTCGGGATAATTTAGTTGAGATTTGAACTATTTCCATAATTGAAGGCTGGTTGTGCCTAAAATGAAAGGTCGTGGATCAACGTGATCTTTAAAAGGTTGAAGATTAACTTAGTATGGGAATCAGCAATACACGACTTTATACCATTAGAGGTAGAAGAAGGGGTCTCATGAAGCATAAAAATCAAATGCTAAAGGTTATTAATTTCCACACAAGTCAATTATGAAGACAGTTCGTTATCTTTTTACTGTATTCTATAAATGCCCATTCTATGTCCATTCATGGTGGGTCCCATATTTTAACATCAGTTATGACTAAAAATTCATAATTACGACGTTTCTTGAATTCTGTCCCATGCATACCATTATTCCAATGAATTTGGCATGTGGTGCTACATTTTTATTTTTTTCTTTTTGGCAACATTTTTGAGTTGGATAATCTAAATTTGAAGAATTTGAGCACTTATGTTCAAGAATTCTCTTTATTTATGTTGCACTTTGTCCATCTGATAATTAGATTAAAGTTTTGGAGATAATATTTCATTTAGCCCAGTTTGGTCCCCCATTTTCTTAAACTTATTTTTGTTCAAACTCATGATTTTCAACGACATGTTTCTTGTGCCTCATAACTTTTGTTAACTTTTCAACCACTATTTCCATTAACTTTTATGTAAATCTACTAGAAATTTGATTTCTAACTTTAAACAAAATAGCGGCTTAGTATGATATCAAAGAATTGGAAGATCTTGAATTTGAGTCTTTTGTAAATCATTTGTAAATATTTTAACACCAAATATTTAACCACGGGGTATAATTAGAAGAAAATTCATCCATGGGCACATATAATATATCAAATTTAATTGGACCTACATGCAAAAAAGTTGTTTATCTCAAATTCCACTTGCTAAGGTAATATTTAATTGGACCCGCATGCAAAAAGTCATTTATCATGAATTTTACTTCTAGGATAAGAGCATTTTCAACAATTCTCATTATTTGAAAACCATTTTGAAGTATAATTACAAATAAAGTCCATTTTTTTTACGAGTCCAATACGCTATGTATATTTCATCTTTAATTTGATTTTTTCAACAAACTATTATGGCTTACTGTTGCGTTAAAAGTTGCAAGTGGAGGATCTTATAAACAAATAATAGAATGAACAGAAGAATTCAGGTTATCGTTCCTACGAGGACTATGTATTTAATCTAATTTCAATTAAATCTAAATTTAATTGAATAGTATTCGCGAAATTATTCCTTTCGATTTTAAACTACCGCAAGTGTACGGTTCGTTAACAAGTAATAAAGTGGATTATATGAGTTCGAATATCGTCCCACAGAGATTGATTAGTTCAATTTTACCTATCGTCGCCTTAACCGAAACAATAGAAATTCTTGATATCTTCGCTAACTAAATTATGATTTAATAACCTACTTATAAATATAAAGTCTGAGTTAACTAAATTAAATGTGTGATTATAACTAAATGCAAGTTTTATAAAAATATGATAATGAAATGCGTACTAGGATCCCGAATCCCCTTATATCAATCCTCTTTAATCCGAATTTTATAAAATTGACAACACGATTCAATTATGAAGACCAATATTCCTAATTTATTTAACAATTTCTCTCGAGTAGAATTAAATCTATTTTCACATGCGATCCGACTATATTTCTATGACGGATGCGAACATATAAAAATGCATTAAAGATTTATGAATACTTAAAGATCACATAAAGTATAGCGGTATATTTTTATCCCCTATCGAACTTTACGACAATTAACATAATGTCTAACTCATTTTCCATCTCTCGAGGGTAAAACAAGCCACAAATCTCATACAACTATTGCGCACATAATTGTAGAGAAAATAAAATTCATGCCAATCATTCAATAATTAAAAACATGTTTTAACGTCAAATAAATAAAATTCAAGATTAAGGGTTCATAATGTAAGGTTCACCGCAAATCCTAGCACATGAAAATCTAGCCTAACATAATAGGAAATAAAGAAAAGCAATAATTAAAACCAAGGAAGAATATCACCCAATTGATTCTTGAAGTGAAATCTTGAATCTTGAAATGGATTGCCTTGTTTTTGCCTTGTTCTTCCTCTCCAAATCCTCCAAAATTGTGTATAACCCCCTCCAATTCTGTAAAAGTGGCGTCCCCTCATTCTAGTCAAGTTTTAGTTTATATAAAACCCTAAAAATCTTCTTTCCATAAGAGTTTCGGCGAAATAAGGAAACTGCTGAATCGGCCCCGAATCTTATTCTATGCGACCTCATAGTACATTTCTATGCTGTCGTCTAGAGTAAAAAAATTTGAGAAAAAGTTCTCGGGAGGCTTCTATGCGACCGCATAGAATTTATACTATGCGACTGCATAGTTATACCATTTTTTCCGCTGGATAACTTTTAATATTTTGGTCATAAATTTCTCTCCTAATCTTTGATTGAAGTGATTCAAAGTGTATTGTGAAGAAAACTCAAAGATCTACAATTTTGATAGAAATAGGCTTCCTCGAATTCTGATGTTTACTATGTCAAAAATGGATCTCAAGTAGAGATTAAAATTCACGAGCATAGCTTTTTCGCCTGAAAGTTGATACTTGATAATACTTCGATCATATTTCACCTCTTGACTCCTTTCCTCATCCGATTAACCTCTAACACTCTTGAATCTTCATTCCATTTCCCATTTCATCTATGGATTATTTGCAACTTGGTCCTCGAACTATCACTTTGCTCCATTTTAGTCTTTTTTCGGCTCTTTTCTTCTGAATTTCACCATGTTCATTGATGTTCTCTACAATTCACAAATATAACGAGATTAAGTCACAATTCAATCATTTTTCTTATTATTAAATCATGTTTGTGACCTAAATAAGTGTGCAAAAACACATTTATCAAATAGCAAGACTTAATTTGAAAGAGTTCTATGTTAACAATTAAACTCATAACCACTTGAACTAATCTAACTAATTAATTGGGAAATGTTTATGATACTTATGTAATGACAAACACTTGGACTTTCAACTTCCCTACATTTAATCCATTTTAAAATCATTCCGAGATTTAGACAACACTTGTTTGGATATAAAGATCAATTTCCCTAATTTGTTAAATAATCTCTCTAGTTGAATTAAATTTATCCTCATATATGACTCTCATATATCTCTATGAATAATACAAACATGTTACAATTTTGTAAATCATAAGAATATTTATAACATCATGCAAAGCATATCGATATATCTCTATCCACTATTGGACTTTACAATAATTTTTACTACGTTCTATAATTCCTATTCTTTGCATCTCTTCAATGACCCCTTGATCCATTGCCTTTGATTCTTCTTCTTTTTTCTTTTTTTTCCCTACAATCCAAGCAATTGAGTATGAAAATTGTGTGGATAGGTGTAATTTGTATCGAAATTTCTATGAAGTTTGAAAGAAATATGGATTTGTAGATCAAAAGCTTCCTCATTAGGCTTCCTCTTTATAGGATATATGTAATTTCTCTCCCCCCCCCAGTAGCCTCATTTGATTGTTGGATGAAGGTTTATATAATTATAGACCGAAGAATTACGTAAAAAATCGTACTATAATTGCTTTTCAAATAGACGTTGATTTGAACGAAGAAATCGTTTGCATAATGTACTGTGGTGTGATTGTGGATGCTAAATGTTTTGCTCGCTACTCAAAATTCTTTCTACGTTGCAATTGTAAGGATCAAACCCTAGGATCGCAAGGCTAATATTCTTTCCCCATTTATAATTTGGTCCCTAAATTTTCTCTTTTGTCTAGTTTGAGCCCGTTCCTATTTGCATCTTTGATTCTGTTGGAAAAATGAGTAAATGGCTCACATTTGACACAATTTTCGATTGGATCTGTTGGTCCAATTTGGAAGATCAAAGTTGATCCGTGATCTTCTTTGTGTGAGCATCAAAATCATTTATTTACTTGCTAAAAATGAAGCTCGATGAATGAGAAATTGGAGCTCAAGTTGACCATTGGAAGATTATTTATGTGGGAAAATAGGATTTCTCACATACGAAAATCAAGAAAGCATGAACGACTTTATATATGACTACACTTTGAAAGGGTGTAATCATGTGTAGCATAGAGGCTCTCTCCATGCACGCGCACAGGGGGTACAAATCACGGATCGAAATAACCTTTGGACCTTGAACTTGTGTGCGGGGGCGACCTGCGTACATGAATGTCGGATCGAACGGAGCAAAAATTGGCTCGTTTGAAGTGTCCACGATTTGTAATTTTTTACTTTCTCCAACTGACTTTTGAGTGTTTGAAATTGATAAAACTCCAACAGAAGTTGAAGTGACTCCAATATTTATTGCCATAGATCTTATATTAAGTCTCAATTTCCAGCAATTTCTCACACGCACCAGAAAGTACACGAAAATATACACTTTGCTTATTATTGTTCTTTGCGTCTATCTGCATATACAATCTTGAGTTCTGCCAGCGTCGTCTTGGTGGAGATATTATTAGGATACTAATCAATTCGCCGGAGTAGTATTTACGGTTCTAGATCCTACTGGTTTTATCGTTGTATCTTGTAAAAGAGACGCTCGGATTAAATATCTAGCACTTAAGGTGAGGGGACGAATCTATTTTAAGAAATTGTGCTCGCACAGGCCTCGAGTTGAAAGTTCATCTGTTATTGATTTAATTCCTGCGATTTTATATATTTTTGCAATTTATTCGAGTGCTTTATATAATTTGCAGTTTACCATGTTGTCGTTCTATTTATGTTTATTAAAAACATAATAATAATAATAAATTAATCTGCGTTATTTGGCCAACTAGATTAATTTGATCAAATTAATTTGTTAATTCTATTGCAATTTAAATCTGCTATATTTTATCTTGTTCACTACATATACGGTATATGCAAAATCGGTATATGTAATTACGGTAATATGCATATACGGTATGTATAAATATGGTATGTTGTATATACGGTATGCATAAATCCAACATGTAAATTGCACATACTGTATGAATAATCCGGTTTCATCCACCGCACAAAATTTCCAACAGATTCTTCATCTTTGAATCTTAACAAATATTTACTCCATATTTCAAAATCATTAATATTTGTTCCAATGCAAGTTTCAAAAGATCACAATTTAATCCTCTAAACTTTTTAATTGTTGAATTTAATTCTTGAGACTTGTAAATTTCTTCCAATTGTCCTCTTAACTCTTCTAATTGATCACGTGCAATGCAAATAATCTTGAATTGCCTCGATTGATTCCATTTAAGCTCCAAAACTCCTTTTTCACGCCTATTGTATCCAAGTGGAATTTTTCCATATATTTTACAGAGATTAAGTAGATATCCACTCAATTGATACAAAATTAATCAAATTTAGAAGCTCGGATAAGTCCAAAAGCACTCCCTATAATTTTTATTTTTTTCACTTAACTTCTCCATTGTTTACATTGTCATTTTCCTTTATTTTGAAATAAGAGTACGGAGAACTGTAAAATAATAAATGATAGTAGCTAAACTACTATTGATTACAGAGAAAAATAGAAGAAAGTTGAAAATTCGATAGATTTGTGTATATTATAATGAGAACTAAAGCCTATATCTGATTAATTTCCAATGACTTTTCCTAGGAGTTCCTTGAATTCTTATCAAAATAATTACTATCAAAATAAATAAAAGAAAGCAGAAAATTCGATAGACTTGTGTATATTATAATGAGAACTAAAATTCATAGTTTTTGGAGTTCCTTGGATTCTTATCCCTGGTATAGATCCGATTTCAAATACTTAGGTTATCGCTTCTTCTTTTTTCCCCCTCTTTTTTTCATAAATAAAAAAAACCTTGTGGGGAAAAATCCAAAATTTGAAGTTTGAGCATTCTTTTTCAAGGATTGGTCAAGAATTCTTCTTTATTTAGATAGATTTATGAACCTATATGCAAAATTCTATGCATCTTGATGTAGCGGAAGGTTATAGGAAAAATAAACAAATCTTAGAAGATGAAAAAACTCACAATTTTTATTTTTATTTTTTATTTCTGTTAATCAATGGGACCACGAAAGGCTTACAATGCTTTATATAGGAAAAACCCTAGGAAAATTCTGAAAAATAAAAAAATTAGACTAAAATTTATTGGCCCGTTTCCAATCAAATTAAACTAAAATTTCGCCAAAAACGAAGAACCCCAAAATTTCTCCAAAAATTGAAAAGTTGTTTATTTTTGCCTGTGCCATTTCACTTTTTCATAAAATCTAATTCCTTCTGCATCACATCACATCTTCAATTTCACTCGCCAAGTTTCAAGTATAAATATGGCCTGAAGAAATTTTCCTAGCGAAACTTATCTTGAGGATTTTATGTAAATTCTATGTGTGTCTCTCTAGAAATAAGAATGGCTACTTCACATTCTCTCACTTCTCTCCTCTTCTTTCACTTGGCCTTTTCTTCTTCTTTTGTGTCAACTCGAGTCTCTTCATCATCCATTGCTTCTGACCAAAACAAGTTCTGGTCCAAAAACGTGCAAAATCGAACGCCAGATTCTGTCTTCAAAAAACTATCCCCATTAACAAAGAAGGATCGCAATTATTATAGAAAATGATATCCAAAAACGATTTCTCAGAAAATCACAATTTTTGGTCACTTGCTAAACTCTCTTCTTCATTCGAATTAATCAATTTTCACTAATAATGGTGCATTACCTGTCAACTCCAATACGCAGACAAATTTTCTTAACAGGATCTCAATCCTTACAGAAGGATATAAATTCCATCTCTCAGATTTAGAAGAAAAAATTCCAAATCGAGCATTTCTCCCTCAAGAAATAGCATCAAAAATTTCTATCAGCAGAAAAAGCATTACAAAACTATTTCCCAAGTCCTTTGAACTGTCAAAGCAATCTATGGAAACAACTCTTTCTTATTGCAATGCACAAGCTATAAAGGGAGAAATCAAGAATTGCCCAAAATCCCTAGAAAAAATGATTAGTATCTCAAAGTTTGCCTTAGGCAAAAACAACTTACTTGCACTGGCTTCAGAATGCACGAGAAGTGAATTCCTGATAAGAAAGATCAAGAAATTTGATAGGCAGAAAGTAGCTGCCTACCATGAAGTTTATCCTCCCTTTGCAGCCTATTTCTGCCATTCAATCTCTTCAACTCAACTCTATGCTGTAGACTTGGTTGAACCCAAGACTCGACTCCCAGTTAGCACTGTGATTGCAATATGTCATATGGATACCTCAGCTTGGCCTGCAAGTCATGTGGCTTTTAAGATTCTGAAATTCTCCCCTGGAGAAGGCGAGGCATGTCACTGGATGTCAAGCATTGATCTGGCATGGATTGCCGTTGACTAGACAGTATGAAATTGGAATGTGTGTACTCAATCTGTAGCGATGAAGTAGACGTAATTCTTGAGCAGTAGAGGAAACTCGGTCAATGTGGCTTGTAAATTAAGATTGTATAGAAGCTTGAATTCTGTAGGATTGCGCAAGAAAGACATCTTTGTTATCATCAGATTATATAATAAACTTATGGGCAGAGGTGATCTATAAGAGTGTACCTTTTTCATTGCTACGCTGCAATTAATGTTGAGAAATTCTTAGTTCAAATCCTATAGATCTGAAGTATATTTTCCAATATAATTATGATATTTACCTTCAAATATGGAAAAAAAGACGTTCTACCCATAACCTGTGAATTATGCTTATCTTGATCATTGAAATATGAAGAAGAAGATGTTCCACCTATAGTCTGTGAATTACACTTTATGTTGGCCATTAAAAGTAGTCTTGGAAGTGATTATTACCATCTCACACTTGATCATACTTGCTCATTGATTATTTTCGGAGAAAAACAATATTGGATGAGAATGGATGAAAAGAAATGACAGTTTTTAAAAAATGAGTAAAGTTGGACATATTTTAGAAGTTGAGGACCAAGGAATCAAGTTTGAAAGTTGAAAGACTTTAATTGTAATATATCAGGATTCGATCTGAGCAAAATGAGGAAACGTGGACCAATTTAAACAAGTGAAAGTATAATTTTCAGCAATTTAGAATATCCTAAATTGACTTAAATAGTTAAATTATGATTCTCTATGAACTTGGGACTCTATTTTAGACCTAAATTGAGGTCTAAAATATGAATCTTTCATTCATAATTAAAGAAGGTTAGATATACCATCTTTAGGCAAAATTATTACACATTCAAATACATCGAACCCTCAAGATTTGCATCTTAATTTGGGGTTTGAGGATTGAAGAACACAATTGGCCGAGAGATATATCTACTTTGATGAGAAGATTGATGATCCATTATTGAAAATTGGGTGTTAAAGAACAACAATTGTTAGGATTATTTTCTTTATTCATCATATTGAACTCTGTGATTTTTAATCCTTTGATTTTTTTTATTCCAAAATTATGAATGGATAAATAATTAGTTGTCATGATGAATGATATAGCTTAGATTTAATACTTATTTAATTCAAAAGATTCCATGTAACTCTGATGTGTGTTAATTGCATATTGTGTTGAATTAACATTCAATTGCTTGATCACCAATTTACAAGTTTAAGGATGTTATTGAGAACGAAATGAGATATATTTGTTTGATTCGTGCAATATGTGACATGTTTTTATAAGAGAACGAGAGATAATTATAGCTTGCAATCTTGATTGAATTCCTACAAATTAATGCCTTTACATGTGTATGAATTTATATAGAGATATAGTAAATTCGAGTATGTGAATATATCTAGTTTTGCTCGAGAAAGACTATTAGCTAAAATTGGTTAATTCCGTTATTGATACATATGAAAAAGAGGTTGAATGATGTTGGATTGGTGAATATTAATAGCCTAAGTGAAATTGGGGTTCCTAACCACTTAATCCTTAAAGTTCTCCACAAATTAGATTATCTAGGTTAAATTAGAACATCTTAGGATAAATTAGTTATAAAAAAACACTTGATTTGATAAATTTTTACAATGTTAATTTAGATTTACGCTAGATTTAAGATAAAATTGATAATAAGTATTTAGTCTTTGTGAGTGCAATACTTGTCGTCAAAATTCACTGTCAATATAACTTGTATCATTTCACACACTCGTGGAATTATGCGATCAGTCTGCTTTCACTATCACAATGAGAACAAAATTGGGTTGCTGTACATATTTCCTCTCCACACTGAATTGCCATAAGGCTAGAACCCTAAAGTTCCCTAAAAGCCCACAGCTTTGTTTTAGCTAGAGCAAAAATACAAAACGAACATGTGTAAATATGTGGACTCAAAGGGCATAAGTTTTAGGCTTGCGTCAAACTTNATATATGTATGTATGTATGTATGTATGTATGTATGTATGTATGTATGTATGTACAAATAAATGTGTACAAAATGAGTTATTTACTCTCACAAACAAGCGGTCCCCACATGAATTTAAAAAATGTCGGCTCGTGGTCTCCATCTCATACTGTGATTAGTAAGTAAAGAATTTTGTAAAAAAAAGTTTGTAAATGTAGCATGATCCCCTCGGTTAAATGTAAGAGAGCTTCATTGGTCTAATGGGCCAACCAATGCATTACTAGAGAAAGAGTCTAAGGGCTTCAAGCCCGTTATGGCCCGATGTCAAATACCATGTACATATAGTAACACTATAATATAACCAGCCAAACATTCTTTAATATAGAAACTATGAGTACATCTAATGGACTTAGCCCTTGTTTGAGTCCCATTTTATCAAAAATTTATTTTATCAAAACTCATTTTGAATCATACATTCCCCAAAATAATAATAACAATAATAATAATGTTACACGTACATTGAAAACTTTTTTTATTTTTCAACCACACATTCTCCAAAAAATATTTTTCCAAAATACTTTTTTTTTTCTTCATAATGCGGCTCAAACAAGGGCTTAATAAAAATTTGAAGTCAATTTCTGTATCTTAGGCTAAATTATGTTTCTCAATAGTGAACTAAGAGCTTGTATTCATTTTCCTTTTCTTTCCGAAAACTAGTGATCAAGTTTAATGTACTACAATCCTCTGAGACCATTCAACTTCAGAAATACTTTCTTGATGCCTAATGAGTAAAAAATATTGTTGAATGGAACACGCATTAGTAGACGTGTCAAAGATAAAATGATATGACGCTAAAGTATTGATGGTAGTCCATGTTAAATTTTGTGAATGTGTATCATATTTGTTTTGGAAGAGTTGTACCCTGTCAATATCCTGATTGCATTCCATCTTGCTGCATATTGAACAAGTGTGGTGCTCTGTCCTCGGATAAAGAGATATAACGCAATATCGACCAATAATCTCAGTAATTTCGTGAAATTTTGAGAGAGATTGAAAAATAGTTTGAGCTTGTGACCTGTCCACTGCATATTAGGGTAAAAATCATGTGGCATAGGCTTATATAGGGAGTACCAGACTTGTGTACAAGTACATCCTCTGTTATGAATTTTGAAGATTGTTTATGATTTATTATGATTTCATTTTGCATTTTAATATTGTTTTGGTTGATGGTGAGGCTTACGCTTCCTCTCATGAAAGAAGAACGCTTAAGAATCCAATAACACCTTTTTTAAACATCGATTGACCGAGCATGGTACAATCGCTAGGGCTTTGCCTATAAAAATCGCAAACCCAACCCAACCCCGAATTGGGCTGGATTAGGTCTGGTCAGGTCACTTTGGAATAAAAACGGTTCGATTTGGGTTCCAAACCATTATAAATTTTTTTGGGCCAGGTCGGTTTAGGTTTAAACCCATTTAAACCGGCCCAACCCAATATCAAATGTAAAACCCTCCCTCTTCCTCTCATTTGTAGTGGTGTCAACAAGCCGATTCACGAATCGAAACTTGAAGCTCGAGCTTTGCTCAAGTAAGATGGTCCAAGTTTTTTTACAAGCCAGAGTCGAGCTTTTGCTCGACCAAAATATCTTGGCTTGGGCCTTACTGAACAGAGTCGGACATGCTCGATTTTTTTTTTAATTAAGGATGCTGCCTAAAAAAAGCACTCAGCTACCTTTACATAATTTAATTTATTTTTTTATGTGAAAAGGCTTGTGAGCCCGAGCTTCAAGCCAGGTTAGCTCAGGCTTTTTCCAGTCCCAACTATGACCGGCTTGAGCCGACAAGCTTGATTGCCATCCCGACTCATTCGCATCAACCCGTGAAACCTTCTCTATGCTTCTAAAACCTAGCTGCCTGCATCCACTAATCTTCCTCTTCTCTACAACTATTTGGCATTTGGTTGCCACTTTTCAAGCGTTCTCTTCAATGTATTGTTTGTGAGTTACTCTCTCTCCACTTCTGTTTTTTCGTATTAAAGATTTTTTTTTTGCAAACTGGGTTGTTAAACACTGCTTTATATTTATTTCTTGTGTTCAGTCATCCAAATAAAAGTCCTGATCCGGAATTGAAGAAGTTCATTTTTGCACGAGGTACTAACCAACATTTTCTCACTTTGGTATTTTTATAGAAATTCCAGACATTAGTCTGATAAAAATATTTTTCTTCTTTTTTTAAAGTGTTTGTATTTTGCATTTGGGTTCTCAGTTTATTAATATATTTATTGAATCATGTAGATTGCTTTAGGTGAGTATTAAATTGTACCAGTTGGTTGTCAAAATAAGAGGTGCTTCTTCATATGTAATGCAATTTCGTTATTTTAAAGTCAATAATTACCAGTTACATTGTTTAAATTAATTAGCCTTATTCCATTTCTTATATGGTTTCTAGATTCTGTCATATATTTAGTCCATTGTTCTTGAATTATTTGCAGCAAGGTTATAGAAGAAGAAAGAGTGATATTTTGGTATTCAATTTCTGCTCTTATTTTACCAATTTTGCTCCTATTTTTACCAGCATGTTACCTCCATTAATCACATTGAATGCTGGGACTGGCATAACAAGCTCTTTGGTGTTTGATATTTCCTGAATGTACATGTGTTTGTAGAGGGATATCCCCTTTGCTCCAGCTCAAGCCCAACATCCACTAAGAGAAACTCCTAGAATTGCATTAGCCCCCAATTTTGATTTGTTTGGAGTTCCTTCAATCTCCAGCACAATCGCATCAACCTCAGCTTGATTCCTTTGTATAGAAGAAAGGCAACGTGGTCAGTATTAGCAGTATTTTGTTTCTTGTTTGATTTGTATAGATATGAATACATATATAAATAGTGAAATTGAAGCTATTAATGAAACTCCTTCAACATCTGTTCCCCCACTTCCACTATTATGTTTAGGGAAGAGAAAAAATAAAAAATCTTTGGATGTGTGGGAACACTTCACAGTTGTAGGGAATCCAAACGCTGAAGACGTTAGGTGTGCACAAAACTATTGTGGGCAGGATTATGCCTGTGGGGCTAGGAAGTATGGGACTATTAACTTGAGGAATCATTTGGTTTTTTATTGTAAGAAGTATCTCAAAAGATTGGAAGATAGATGACAAAAAGCCCAATTGAGGGTTGTGTGAACATTCTAGTTGGCTTTAATAAGGAAGAGTGTAGGCTTGCATGTGCTAAGATGATAATATTGGACGAATTACCTTTTGGCTTTGTTGAAGGTGAGGGGTTTAGACAATTTTGTAAGGTAGCAAGTCCTAAATTTGATCCTCCATCTCGTAGAATTGTTGTTGGAGATCAGTTGTATATGGATAAAAAATTGCAATTGAAAAAGATCATCCAACATCAAAGAGTTTCTCTTACTATTGATACTTGAAGCTCCATTCAAAATATTAGTTATATGTCTCTCACAGCACACTATGTTGATTTTGATTGGAAGTTCATATATGGATTTTGGGTTTTTGTGTGATTGCTATTCATAAGGGTGAAACCATTGTTAAAGCTGTTGAGGCTTGTTTGCGTGTATGGGGTATTGAGACATTGTTTACAATTACAGTTGACAATACAACTACAAATGAAACAGCTATTTCTTATATGGGGAGGAAGATGATTGGTTGAAGTGGTGATGGGTGTGTTTTAAATGGAAAGCATCTGCAAATGAGGTGTTGTACGCATATTGTTAATTTGATTGTGTGTGAGGGATTAAAGGAAGCACATGATTCAATTGTTAGTATTCACAGTGTTGCGAAATATGTTAAATCACTTGTGAAGAAAAAATTGATTGTAGTCACTTGTGTTTTTGGATGTACTCACGAGGTGGAATTCCACATATTTGATGTTGGAAGCCACTTTAAAATTTCAAAAAGCTTTTGAAAGGTTAGAGGATGATGATGTGCAGTATGTAAATTATTTTTAGGAGTATGATGGTTGTAGAAGAAGTGGGCCTCCTACAACTTTTGATTGGGAAAATGCTTCTATTTTTGTGAAGTTCCTTAAAAGCTTTTATGAAGTGATTTTGAAGTTCACAACTTCAATGCATGTTAGCTCTAATGTTTATCTTCATGAAGTATGTTCACTTGTAATTGAATTGAAACAATTGAGTTCAAGTGGTGATTTTCTTTTGGGTGAAATGGCTATCTGTTGGGAATCTATTTATACATGTACAGCGGAATTAAAATAATTTTTGATTCCCACCAAGAATCGTCTTCGTGTTTAGATAGAAATTGTGATAAGATTGTACCTTTTCAGATCTGCAAACTTCTTTGCTATTCTTTTCATTCCATCAATCTTGATTCATCATTCACAGCTGTCCAATTGTCCAGCCTCCAACGGTAATCCATACAGAGATCAAGATTGCAGCTACTAGGGTTTTCTCTCTTGTGCCAACAAGAATAATGAAAATCATGTGGACCTCAAACCCTAACCATGTATTTATATAAACCCAAACGGGCTCGGTCCGGTCCGATCCAATATTTAATTAATCCATTTAATTAAATTCGGTCCGTGAATTAATTAATCTAATTAATAAATTCGACAATATAATTAACAAATCCAATTAATTAATTTATCCAACGATTGTTAAATTAACCAATTAACAATTTGAAATCTTCCAATTTTCTTTTGTGTGCGACCCATTAGGTTCCCGACCACGATATCTAACGACGTGAAATATTATTTTCATCTAATTAAAATTGATAAATTAAAACACCCTTTTAATTTATCGTCAATTTACACTCGCCATCCCTGATTGACATCTAGCAATGTGTCAAGGCAATACATGTGACGGGAAATGTCACGTGGTATGACAAAACCAAATTCGTTCGTTTACCGTGAAATTATAATCCCTTCGTTAATATGATCCGATCAATTACGAGATATGGAATTGTGTCAATCTCGAATTTCAATCATATCTTTCACTCCACTATTAAGTTAATATAAGTCGAAAACTCCTTTTCGACTTATGAGTACACCTTGGCCAATGATTTTGTTATCGACTTAATTGAATAAAACGCAGATCATAATTTCCTACTATCTAAGAGTGACGAATCTTTTATTGGTCAATCATAACCTTCATACAATTCTTGACGTACCAGAACGATGTCGTATTAGCGGCCCTTTACAGAGCAACATCAACACCGCCAAAGTATGACTGTCCTCATGTAAGGTACCATGACGACCTCAAGTCTAAAGACCAATTTCACTACCAAACGTTAGAGATTAACCACTGACACTCAGATAGTTATAATATGGAATCTCTCGACGGGTCTCCAATGTTTTGTTCTATAACAAAACATCCACTTGTCATTTAAGTGTCACCACACTTTAGTTTGTGAGATCAGCTACTTACTTCACAAGTAAGAAATGTCACACGTGATGATCTATCAGTAATAACGATATCCGTATCTCGTTATCACTTATGACCATGGACAATTTAAGATTCAATCAGATGTAATTTGTATCTCACAATCACAACTCCTTGTGATTAATAAATTACGAAGATTTGAATCTACGGACTCTATTATTTATTTAATTATCTATTAATTAAATAATAGATCTGACATTTAATTGCATTAATTATATATAAAAGTATTTATGTCCAAAATTGATTGGACCTAGGGCATAATATTTACAAACTCCCACTTGCACTAGATCCAATCATTTATGTATCCATTATCATAAGTCTACATGACGATCATGTTTATGCTACGACAACTCTTTGTCAATGGATCTGTAATATTGTTAAATGTGGGAATTTGTTCTTCTCTTTACGTCATTTCTATGTATTATCTCTCTGATGAGATTATATCGCGTTAATACATGTTTGGATCATTGATGAGACCTTAGTTCATTTGCTTTCGCAATGGCTCTATTGTTATCACAATACAATGGTATGTGATCAACAATATCAGGAACTACTCCAAGTTTATTTATGAACATCATGATCCATATTGCAACTCTTTGCTACTTCTGAAGTAACCATGTATTAGGTTTCTACTATTGAATCAACGGTTGCTTCACGTTTGAAACCTTTCCAACATACCGCTTAAGAGTAAACTAGTTTCTTCATATGAAATTTTCTCAAGATTTCATCTATGTAAATTGGGATGAGTTAAGCAATCTTCTAGATCTACCTCTATAGATCTAGTTGCTTATCCCATATCGTTTATGAATAAATTCTTTAACAACCATTATTTTAACGATTGAATTATAGGGATGTCATTTTCTATAATATTAGGAATACGACAATGCTCCCACTATCTTATTTTCAAATTTGATAAAATCAAACACTTTGACTTTTCCCATCAAATCGAAAATTTCAGCTCCCTAGAGATTTATCTTAACCTTTAGTTACGATATGCAACTGTTACAAATAAAACCCGAATGGACTTCAGCAGGGCCACAGGAGAAAGATTTCACCAAGGTCAACACTTAACCTTTGCTTCTAGCATTGCTTTGTATATATGGATATTCACATCCACATCGACATTTCCCTTGTAAACTATTTACGAAACCTTATGGGTTTTATTCCATCAGGAGGCTCTACCAAGGTCCAAACCTTGTTCACATACGTCGAGTTCATCTCAAGTATCATGGCCTCTTGCTGTCTCTTTTAAGTCAACACTTGACTTTATTTTGTTGCAACTAGTAGGTTCATTATCCTGGATCACTAATACCTGATTAATGATCATGGATTTATACTTTCTTGAAGGTCGAATGATCCTACTAAATTCCCAAAGAGCTGTCATGTCCTCAAGAGTCTTTACTTCCTGATCCAAAATATGTCCCATATCAGATATGGGATCAAACTCGAATTTATTTACTTGGTTAACTATATCTATGGACTCTTGAACTCTTTCAAATTCTATTTTACTCCCACTGTCCTCTCCTAGAGTAAATATTTTCTCTAAGAAGACGATATATCGTGAGATGAAGACTTTCTTCATGATAATAGAATTAATATTCAAACGTCGGCTTTGAATATCCCACAAATACGTATTTATCAAATTTAGCGTCAGACTTATCCGATTCAGGGCGCTTCAAATAAGCGTCATGGTCCCAAGCTTGCATATAAGATAAATTGGGACTATTGCCTTTCCATAACTCGTATGGATTCTTGTCAACCAATTTAGACGGGACATGATTTAGTGTGTTGTACACTACAATCAATGCACGACTCCAAAACAATTTTTGGGAGATTTACATGGCTTGTTATTAACCGCATTATATCTAATAATTAACGATTCCTCCTTTTAGATACAACACCTTGCTGCAGTGTATATGAAGGAATCCACTGCAAGAGAATCTCATTCACTCTTAGATAATCTAGATTTTATTTTTAAGATATTCTCACTTGATCGAATCTTAATGTGAGGGTATCTTTACCTATTTGTTTTTCTAATTCTAGTGTGAATTCCTTAAACTTTTCAAGAGTTTCATGTTTGAGTTTTCATCAAGTATACATGATCATTGATGAAATAAGAGAAACATTACCTGACATTAATTGACACAAGTCCATATGCATCACCATGCATTAGACCAGTAATTATGCTGACTTTTCTTCTTTTCAAGTAAAAGAAGATTTGATCATTGTGTTAGATATGCATAATTTGTACTTGTCAAAATCAATTAATTCCAAGTATACATCTTTATGTAACTTTGGAATTACATTTCATCTAAATGATAAAGTCTGTCATGCCAGATTTGGGTAATAATTAGATTATCGCATTTATGTCTTATAATTTCTATGCTCATTATAGAATCCTTAGTATTAAAGAATATAAACGTCGTTTTGTAATTTACCATAGCCATTGGGATCTTTATCAAGATAAATAAGAACAAAAATTGTCCTTAACATTAAAATTGTTCATGTCCGAACATTAAATTCATTTTAATGTTCCAGCTATAGTGAGTATAAAGCGACATTTCTCTAATTCTAATACTAAAACCAAAAGGCAATGGCAAGAGCCAAGAAGTATATTCGTACAGGCAATGCAGCAAACTTTGCTCCTCTCCAACGTGTATGTCAACTTCTCCCTTTCGCAGTGGTCTACTTCTTTTTAGTTTCTCCATATTTGTATAAATATGAGATTTACATCTGGTATCAAATACCTAAGTAACTCGTGAAGTAGATGTAAGTCACGCAATATTCCTTCCAATTGACCTTTCATTCTATAATGAAACCAAGGGTCATTAGATTTGGTATTGTCCTTCGCTTAGACTGTCTTAACCATATTGGACGCTTTCACAAAGCCCCTTTAGACTTCCTCTTAATATCTTTAGAGAAATCAATGACTTGCCCACTATTAACTTTGATGTTGGGCTTAACAGTCTTAAACATGTTAAGCAACTCAATAATTGTGCATTCGAATTTATTCACGTTAAATTCATAATTAGTTGTGAATAGCTTTTTTTGACAGAGATTGCAGAACCAAGTCACTATTTAGTTCATGGTTTATGATTGAACTCAATTGAGACATTTCTCAACGCCAATCATTTTCGGTGTTTAAGCATCGATAGAAGATTACGTTGTTATATTGCACCGGTATAGTTGTTTGAAAGTCTCATATCCTTCCACACATGATTATTATCACACAACTCTTTTTAATGAAGAATTATGTGTTAACATCTATACTCTCAAGTCGCTTTTGTAACTCAGTGATATAGTTGCTAGTATCACATGCGTGCAATACTATCTCATCACTGTGTTTATTATAGTAGCCACATTTTCCTTAGTTGAGTCATCGTCAGGTGTCTCTAGAAAATGGCTACTTAAGAACAACCAACTTTTCTCATGCTTGAAAACAATTCTCAAATTGCAGTGCCAATAAAAAAAATATAGTTTGGTTGTTGGCATTTAGTATGCCATTCAAAACATATGGTTACTCACGATTCAATATAAATGTAAATGACGAAAAGGAAAAGAATAATATATAAAAAATGTATCAATTAATTTACCATGGACTTTTATTAAATTAATTATGCTTCCACTGTTTAAATCAAATTTATGACCCTCTCACATAAATTTATGGAGTCCATACTCGACACCCAGTGGGTTGGGATCTCATCCGTTATACTAAGACCTTGAGTGTACTCAACAAACCTTAATGTAACATTTGGATAGATACTATTATCAATTGTATCTCCATACAACTCCCAGATCATTAAGTTGACAACTCCTTGTTTTCACACATTTTATGTATTAGCTTAACCTGCCTCTAAAATTTATCTCCTTGAGTGTACTCAACAAAAGATAATTTTTAGTTAAGTCAAATCCGTCATTCAGAAATATCAAATATTTCATAGTGTCAAACATATCCCTAATGGACCAACCTTGAGTGTACTCAACAAGCTGAGACGATTTGAGACTCTGATTTTTCACTATAATGATGAAAGGCGATTACAAATGTGACTTAATATTTTATGGAGGGATTTTGCATTCAAAAGTCTCATCAACAACAATACAATCATATATATATTATTATACATCTACCATGCAAATAAATTATATATAACATAATATAATAGTGTGGACAATTATGGACTTTACTATCTAATCTTCCCGAGCCATAAGGAAGACTAGTTGGTCAATTTCTAGGGGTATTACACTGATCAGTATCAATGCGCCATCTCCATGGTCTCCTCCTCTTCTTATTTCTTCAATTAGTCCAATTGCAACATGTATCCTATACTAGTTGGCACGCAGGCCTAAAAGATATTGGACTCGCGGCCCAAAATAATAACAATAATAACGGGCTCGCAAGCCCAAAACAAGTAAGAGCTCCCAGACCCATAAAACGACAAGAATAAAATTAACCATTCAATACATCCATATGGTCGAGTCCATAATTGTCCACTAATAATACATTCATCACATAAATGTATACATATTTAATATCTAATATTATATGCAAATTAGTTTCAAATTTCTAGTAATTAAGACGTCTAAACTCTTTTAGACAAATGGATCAGAATAATTAAATAATTAATTAATCATATTAATCGATTATTTAATTAGCAGGAATATTTAATTAAAATCAAATTTTAATTAAATAACAAATTAGAGTCCAACTCTAATTCAACAATTATATGGTGGGATTATTTAATTAAAATCAAATCTTAATTAAATATCAAATTAGAGTCCAACTCTAATTTCAAAATGTAAGGCGGTTGAATTTAATTAAAATCAAATTTTAATTAAATAGCAAAATTAGAGTCTAATTCTAATTCCAATATTTAGGGCGAATTAATTTAATTAAAATCAAAATTTAATTAAATACCAAATTAGAGTCCAACTCTAATTTCAAGATGAAATTTAGGGGGAGATAATTTAATTAAAATCAAATTTTAATTAAATGTCAAATTAGAATCGAATTCTAATTTCTAGAATATATTCGGGGTGAATAATTAATTAAAATCAAATTTTAATTAAGTATTAAATTAAAGTCAAACTTTAATTTAAATTGAATTAATATTTTTATCTAAGATAACACTCCTAAATAAAATAAAATCCAATATAGGGTCAAAATTTAATATTTAAGTTAAAATCATATTTTAACGAAAATATAAAAGTCGTTAAATTTTAAATAAAATTTTAACTTAGGTCAAAATCAAAATATGGGTCAAACCCAATTAAAAACATAATTTTAAAACCCATTTAAAATTTAAATTCAAAACCCATTTTGAAGTTGAAATTTGACCCAAGTTAATATTTATAGTCAAAGCCTCACAATTTCGAGATTTTTAGAACGGACCCTTCCAATTTCACAAGTTAGAGAAATAGGTCCTTATTTGAAATTCACAACTTAACCCTAAAATTAAATTGCAAGCAGGCCCTTCAATTTAAAATTATAAATAAGGCCTCACAATTTCACAAATTACAAGCAAGCCCGTTACAATCAAAATTGCAACATTACCCCGAATTGAAATTACATCCAGGGGCCTGAAATTTCTAAAATTTCAACCCAGGCCCAATTCATTTTTTTTCTTTTTTGTTTTTGTTGTTGGCCCCGGCCTCATCGACCGGCGCCACATTAAAGCCCCACGGTAGGAGTCCCTGGGCAGGAGCCACCTGAGCAGTGGCTCCTCTCGCTACAGCAGCGTTTTCAAGCTGCTGTGTAGGCAGCAGGTGTCTGCTGCCGCTCCGAGCAGCGGCGACAGTCGTCGCTGTTTCTTCCCGCTGGCAGTTGTCGATTTTTGTTTTTTTTATATATTAAACAATTTCTAACAAATTTTGATCGTGATAACAAATATTCTTAATTGCTAGAAACTAGAACATGAACAACAATCAACTTTTGATTGTACAAAGATATTAAACAATTTCTAACAAACAAAAAGTATGCTTTGATATCACTGTTGGGAATCTACTTATTCATGCACAGCAGAATTTAAAATAATTTTCGATTCCCACCAATAATCGCCTTTGTGTTTAGATAGAAATTATGATAAGATTGTACCTTTTCAGATCTGCAAACTTCTTTACTATTCTTTTCGTTCCAACAATTTTGATTCGTCATCCACAGTTGTCCAATTGTCCAGCCTCTAACGGTAATTTACACAGAGAACAAGATTGCAGCTACCAGGGTTTTCTCTCTTGTGCCAGCAAGAATAATGTAAATCATGTGGGCCTCAAACCCTAACCATGTATTTATATAAACCCAAATAGGTTCGATCTGGTCCGGTCCAATATTTAATTAATCCATTTAATTAAACCCGGTCCGTGAATTAATTAATCTAATTAATTAATTCGACAATATAAATAACAAATCCAATTAATTAATTTATCCAACGATTATTAAATTAACCAATTGGCAATTTGAAATCTTCCAATTCTCTTTTGTGTGCGACCCATTAGGTTCCCGACCACGATATCTAACGACGTGAAATATTATTTTCATCTAATCAAAATTGATAAATTAAAACACCCTTTTAATTTATCATCAATTCACATTCGCCGTCCCTGATTGACATCTAGCAATGTGTCAGGGCAATACATGTGACGGGAAATGTCACGTGGTATGACAAAACCAAATTCGTTCGTTTACCGTGAAACTATAATCCCTTCGTCAATATGATCCGATCAATTACGAGATATGGAATTGTGTCAATCCCGAATTTCAATCATATCTTTCACTCCACTATTAAGTTAATATAAGTCGAAAACTCCTTTTCGACTTATGAGTACACCTTGGCCAAAGATTTCGTTATCGACTTAATTGAATGAAACGCAGATCATAATCTCCTACTATCTAAGAGTGACGAATCTTTTATTGGTCAATCATAACCTTCATACAATTCTTGACGTACCAGAACGATGTCGTATTAGCGGTCCTTTGCAGAGCAACATCAACACCGCCAAAGTATGACTGTCCTCATATAAGGTACCATGACGACCTCAAGTCTAAGGACCAATTCCACTATCGAACGTTAGAGATTCACCACTGACACTCAGATAGTTATCCATGTGGAATCTCTCGACGGGTCTCCAATGTTTTGTTATAGAACAAAACATCCACGTCTCATTTAAGTGTCACCACACTTTAGCTTGTGAGATCAACTACTTACTTCACAAGTAAGAAATGCCACATGTGATGGTCTATCCGTAATAACGATATCTGTATCTCGTTATCACTTACGACCACAGACGATTTAAGATTCAATTAGATGTAATTTGTATCTCACAATCACAACTCCTTGTGATTAACAAATTACGAAGATTTGAATCTACGGACTCTATTATTTATTTAATTGTCTATTAATTAAATAATAGATCTGTCATTTAATTGCATTAATTATATATAAAAGTATTTATGTCCAAAGTTGATTGGATCTAGGGCATAATACTTACACTATCAACATGAAGAAAAAGTTTGACAAGTATTGTGGGAAAATGGAAAATGTTAATCAGTTGTTGTTGATTGCGATTGTGCTTGATCCACGATACAAATTGGCATATGTTGATTTATGTTTTGGTGATATTTATGGTGATAAGGAAGTTGCTTGTAATATGACAAAGATTTTGAAAGACAATTTGATGTCTATTTATGATTGGTATGTGAGATGTGAAACAAGATCTGAAAGCAATCAAATATCAAGTGACCTGAATTCCTCAAGTGAGGTTTATCCTGCAAAAGAAAGTCGAATCTACGGACTCTATTATTTATTTAATTGTCTATTAATTAAATAATAGATCTGTCATTTAATTGCATTAATTATATATAAAAGTATTTATGTCCAAAGTTGATTGGATCTAGGGCATAATACTTACACTATCAACATGAAGAAAAAGTTTGACAAGTATTGTGGGAAAATGGAAAATGTTAATCAGTTGTTGTTGATTGCGATTGTGCTTGATCCACGATACAAATTGGCATATGTTGATTTATGTTTTGGTGATATTTATGGTGATAAGGAAGTTGCTTGTAATATGACAAAGATTTTGAAAGACAATTTGATGTCTATTTATGATTGGTATGTGAGATGTGAAACAAGATCTGAAAGCAATCAAATATCAAGTGACCTGAATTCCTCAAGTGAGGTTTATCCTGCAAAAGAAAGTCCCACTTCAAGCGTGCTTCTTTCTCGTGTTTCTAGGTTTAAGAAAACACAAGTAGCAAAAGATTTAGTTGATTTGAAAAATGATGTGGATAGATACTTGTTAGATGCTTGTGAATATATCGAGGCCGGTGCTGTTGATGTTTTTAATTCATGGAAAGTTAGTGGAAACAAATATGGTACATTGTCAAAACTTGTAAGAGATGTAATGGCTATTCAAGTGTATATGGTGGCTTCAGGAAGTGCTTTCAGTATCCGAGGAAGAATTCTTGATCCATTTCGTAGTTCTTTAATTCCTAGGATCGTAGAAGTTTTGGCGCGTACACAAAATTGGATAAAGTAGTCTACAAGTATGGAGAAATTCTATATGGAAGATGTGGAGGGATATAATAACTTGGATAAGGGTAATGTAGCTTTTTCATAAATTTTGTTAAATATGTATTTTGTCAAATTTATTCCTAATTTAAACATTATTTTTTGTAGAACTTTTGGAATAAGAGAAATCAAATGAAGGCTAAATCAATGTGATTAGTTCATTTCTAATTTTTTGAGGTAATTTTTGTATTCTAATGTGCACAACTTTTTATTAATGTAATATTTATCTTTTTCTCTAAGTATTTCTATTATTTTTATAGTAGCAATGATGCTTAAAACTTATACGACAACTCAAAAGTCGTAACATTTTACCTTATTATTTGTTTTATGAGAGTTTTGAGTTTGGATTACTGTAATATTTTTAATTGCTGGATAATTGTAATATTTAAATTTTCTTTTCATGCTTGATTGCTATTTTGATTGCATTTATTTTCATTGATATTTTTTTAATTAAATTAAATTACATTGTTTCAGTTAAATTTTTTTCTGATACCATGGTTTATGAAAATGACAAACTATTATCAGTTGGAAGAAAAAATATTAAGCTTTTTCTGATTTTATTTGAGACATATTAGGATTCATTTTGCATTTTGAAACTAATCAAAAAAAGAAAAAATATATAATAATTGTTGATCCGGCCGAATAGGCCAAACTGAGTCAAGCCAGGCTGGGTCGATTCGTGTTATTGACTGAGTCGATTCGATTCAAGAAATAGCTCAAAACTGGTAAAGTCGGGTTGGGTCAGATTTGGATAAAAACCAGCCCGGCCCGATCCATTGCCCACTCCTAATAATAGCCCTTTTGGGAAAATGGTTGGAAAATATGTCAGGATAATACGGTTGATTTTGTTCTAACAGCTTGATGAAATAGAGATGGGAACCCTCCTGATCATTCTTTGAAACTGTTGGTGGTCAATTTTCGAGGCCTCAAGCGCGAATGAGTATATCGCCAACTCATCCAGTTAAGGATAAGTTTTGTTTGCCAGCTCATAACCAGCAATAAAGTTTACGAGTGCGCCGATGCTTATTGTTAGAAAATAAGCTCTTCTACTATTAGGCTTGATTTCTTCAAAGTTAAAAGTAAGTAAAAAGTTACTTATTGAAAGGTTATTTTAAATTTTATAGTTGTTAGATTGTTAAATTAAATTCAATTTTATTGAAAGGGTCAAGTATAATAAACTGGGAAATTGAGTAAAATGAAAGAAAATTTAGTTTTAGTGATTAAAAAGACTTTAAAAATTGCTTAAATGTAAAATGATTAAGTTTGGGTATCGTCTATTTAATTATTGAAATTACTTAAAATAATTAATTTTTGATTTAAAATTTATATCATCTTTCAGGTAGCTATACGGATATCGGGACAACTTACCAACCAAGTTGATTTTGGCATATATAGTTTTGTGAGTGGAAAAATATAAATATTTTTAAAGTATTTATAAATTAAGCACATTAGTAAAGTATGTGCAATTACGTGTTCGATTTTATGACTATTACAGGAATCTTTTTTTTATTATGATATATGTGAAATCTCAAAGATTATTTAAGGCACATTTGTAACTTGGTATGTAGAACGTGTGATATTGAGATTTGTATAGTATGTGAGACACGTAATATTGAGTTCGGCAAAAAAAGTACCCATAATTATATACTTCTTCTAGTTCACAGGGGGGGCCTTAACCGTGTTTTATCATACATGGAGGGGTCTTGACCTGACATTGGTCTTAATCATATACATATAGTTCACAAAGTGACACCTTGGCCGTGTTCTAAAATTGATTACTAGAGATCTTTGAGATCGACTTTCGTTCACGGAGAGGGCCAAAGGCTCCTGGCGAAAGTTCTTAACCCGAGAGATAGATTACATATTTTAGTCAAATGGTACATTTTTGGTGAATTTTTCAGCACGTTTGATGTGATGAGATTATAGCATGATTATTAGCTGATGTTCATATCATGATTTTAAGATGATATTTTATGACCTTATATACATATTTCACTTTTTGGCTATAATTACATGATGTTAGCTTGTAAATTATCAAATGATATAAATTTGATTTTCAATAAAAATGTATAAATGAAAAAGTATATTTATTTTGAATTTCTCCACTCACTGGGCTATCAACTCATATATTTTTTCACATTTTTCCTTATCAGGCAATAGTTGAGTATCTATGCATCTTTTGGAATTGAACCTTTGGTTTTGGAGTCAGAGTCACACGACAGAGTTTGTTAGTATGACTCACTTCATAGAGCATGTAGTCAGTATTTTGAGACACATGTTCTTATCTAGAAGTTATTTTGTATCACTTGTAAATTGTTAAGGGGCTCACTATATATTTTGTATTTACATGCAATTTAGAAGTGATTTTGTATCAATTGTAAATGGTTAAGGGGCTCACTATGTATTTTGTATCTACATGCATATTTCATGTTATTTTTGTTAAAAATTGAGATTTCGGCTTATCTCTATTGTGTTGTGTTATAGTTTGGGATTTGTGTGCAATTAATCACAGGTTGGTTAGTCTTATCTATAGGGGAGATAATGCCGAAATTCTGTTAGAAAAATGATGTATAAAAAGTGATATATTGTACTTGTAGTAACTTTGATGGTGGGTCCGACTTTTAGTTGGTATCCGTCATCGGCGCATGTCACGTTCGGGTCCAGTAGCGTTATACGGGGCAGGGTGTGTCACTTATTGACAACCTTGCAAAGGAGAATTTAGGCTTCTTGTCCCGTGATACCATCCATCTACATGTACTAATCTCTAGTGTCATCGACCTCCAATATTGATGAACCAATCAATATCAAAACTACGGCCTCAAGAGAAATGCAAATATACGCTTAACAAATGTGTAACTAGTTTTTGTAAAGTGAACTAATTAAGATGTACACATGGAATTTGCAATGGAAATAGTCAGATTCTTTTTTGCTGATATTGTTTCAAATTGAATTTTTTTTTTTCATAATATTGTGTCTTCAATTTTGCAAATATATGCTTGACATATTTTAATGTTTTCTTCATCATTTCAAATGTTATCGACTTTTCAAGAATAAAAAACAAAAGTTTGATTCTTTTACTGCGTCTCAGTACAAAGGTTTGGTACATTTGTTGTACCAACTACAAGACGTTTGGGGCATGTACTGACCTTTAATTCTGCATCAAACAAACAGTAAAATGTGTGAAATGAAAATCAGTAACATTAAAAATAAATAAGGAGATACTTTATTTCCTGAAAAAGGCAACAATACAACTTTCATTACATAACACCTAACACAAAATCCCCCACACTAAAACCCTTTACCCAAATTTTGAAGGTAAAGACCCCCCAACCCAAAACACATTCTATAGATCTAGCAACAAAACTATATTACACAAACTCACACATATCCAAACAGCCAAATCTTCCACACACTTGGTGTTGTTGATTGGAGGGTGTTGATTTCAGCTTCCATCTCCTTCCTAGTCCATAAAAAACCTAGGAATCAGCTTCTTGGATCTCTTACACATTGGAAGGTCACACCACACAAAGAAGGTGCATCCACCCAAATCTTGACTTCGTGGACAAGTGAGAAATCTTCTTCTTAGGTTTAGGTTCTTCTAGGAGGTCTTCATCTTCACTGGATAACCACATCTATATGCATTCATCTCCATCTATGAGCTGATTTTTTTTTATTTTTTTTTTATTTTTTTTTATAGTAAATGTAGGAGGGAGAGACATTAATAGTGAATGAAAATGAGGGAAATAAACAATGAAGTGCAATAATAGAAGGGAAAATGTGATCTGACTAAAATGTCATTGCCTTAGTTGGTCAAAATTATCAATTTTCCAATTTTTTATGTCAACTGATGGCTTAATTGAAGGATTTTGTTAGATTGAACTCCAAGTGCGAATTTTTGAAATATTTGTAGTGCGCGTAGTACAAATGAAAGGTTTTGGTCAAACATGTGATTAAATAAAAGATTTGTGATCCTTTTGATTTCCAGCAAGTGTATGGTATTGTAAACAAGTAATAAAGTGATGAATAAAATATTGTTTCCCCAAGTTCTATGTACTTGATCTAGTGTCAATTAATTCTAACATTAATTGATTAGCCAAGTGTTTTTGAAGAATTTATAGTAATTAATCTAATTAAACTATGTATTTTAGTGAGCATGAGCTTTGTTAATTTAGATGAGAAGGTTACTAAAAACTCAAATCCACTTTATTAACCCGTTTCAATACAATGATAATATTTGTACATTTTTGTTGATCAATGCTCCTAAGTTGATTAAGAACATCTTGCGATGTTGATTAAATCTATCTCTCATGGGACATTCCTATATCTCTATGAAAGATGCCAACATAAAAGCATACATTAAAAACATTAGAGCATCTATAGAAATCATGAAAGCATAGTAGTGAGTATAAAGTGCTATATATCCTATTGTTTATCTCGAAATCAATAAAATTTAGAATCAATCCAATTAGTGATCATGTAACTTAAATGTCGTTAAATTCTATAATAATCATTCAAGAATAAATACATATTGGGCATCAAATTTATATTAAAACATCATAAAAGGTTCATCAATGTCTTAGTAATTACAAAACCTAGCCTAGCTTTATAAAATCATTAAAAAAACATGTTTAATTGGAAGAACATAACTCGAATTTTAGATTGATGAAGGAGAAAGATGATGGCTATTGAAATTTTGAATCTTTTCATTGGTTTTTTTGATGAATCTTCAATATATCTTCTTGTTGTCTACCCCAAAATTAAGGTTGAAACTCAAATTTCTTGAAAACTTCTAATTGCCCTTTAATTCTCGCAAGAACACTGAATTGGTCTTTCTTTGGTGATGTCAATTGACAAATTTAGTGTATGAAAGGTTTGTGAGATGTTCCCCTAATGTTTTCTGTTGTTAGGTATTTATATGAGTTGAAAATCACGTCCAAATTGATTTTCGAAAGAATTTCCAATAGAATAAGGAAAGTTGTCTTAGCGAGCACATATTTTTATGTCAGCACAGTCATCAGTATTTTTATTATGACTTTCTCTTTGGATATCTGATTGAAAAAAATTCTAAGTGTATTGGAAAACTAACTCAAATGTCTACAACTTTACTAGAAATAGATTTTTTTTTTCTCAATTCAATTGTTTATATGTAAAAAAATAAGTCTCAATTTTGGGCTAAAAATTTGGAAAATAACTTGCTCGATTGAAAATTGATACGTGAAAAATACTTTGATTATATTTTCATTCCTTTTTTTACTTCTAATTGTATATTCAATTGACTCCTAGTAATATTCAATTATCATTTGGTAGTTCGAATAAACTTTTAAATATCTACAATTTGGTCCTCAAACTTTAGACTGCTATTTTTCATTGTTTTTCGTTGATTTATTCTAATTTTTCGTCTAATCATCTAATTTTTTTTAATAAACGAAATATACACAATATTACAGTGGGTGCTATTTCCATCAACATTTTTTATAAGTACATCACACTCTAAGTTCATCCCTAATAAAATTTTAAAAATTTTAAAAAAATACTATTTACATCAATGTCATATTCAAATCTTGTCCTTATTAAATTCATTCATTTAAATACTATATATCCACATGAATTTAATATATTCATCCCACTTTAAATACATCCCTATCACTATAGATTTGTCCAATCCCTAAAACCATAAACTTTTAAACCAAATGAATGAATAAGAATGAAACTGAGCTGATTGAACATTAAATTAATAGCTGTTGAAGTTTTGAATATTATAATACTTCAAACAACAAAGGCTAAAGAGAGAAAGAAGAAGAAAGTTCGATTAAGCAAACCGAATTTTACTAACTTTGTTGGCTATGATTATTCTTCTTTCTTGATTAACTGATGAAACTGTATCAGATTCCATTTTGCATTCTTGAAATCCGATATGATTCTCGACACAGAAATCACATTTAGGGCCACCATGACCTATAATTATATTCATGTATTTTTCTCCATCTATTAGGATTCTAGTTAAGCACAAATGAAAATAAAAACTAGTGGATCAATTTAGAACTTTCAATTTAGAACTATGTATTTTATTTAATTTTGTTTATGTCTATTTAAGTAAATTAACACACACACACACACACACACACAGAAATGGTATCGCTATTTCCATCCACACATTATATATATGTGCGTCTCTCTCTCTCTCTCAATTAGGTGTAATGCGTACCTTCAAACTTGAGTCCTCATATGGGTATTAGCCCAAAACCTCCTAATTTCTACAGCCAATTTCAGTCAACGCACAGTAAAAATCAGCTGCAGCGTAAGAAATGGGCCCAGAAAAACCCATGTGGAGAGCAAAGGTATTCTCCACGGAGGCAATTCAAGCAGTACGGTCACTAAAATTGGCACAAAAATCCCCATCCAGATTAGAACAAGTTTTTAGCAATAAACAAAATAGGCTTTTGAAGGCTGATTTATTAGATGTGTTGGCTGAGTTACAGAGGCTGAATGAATTGGATTCAACCCTTAAGGTATTGTTTAAACTTTAAAGACTGCCCCTTTAAACATTGATGTGAAGCAAACCCACCTACAAATCAACCAAAACAATCAATTAGTGTAAGGATTTGCAAAGTAAAATGAAGAAAATCAAGACCCAAAAATCTGAAAGTTACAAAGAAAGGCAAAGGAGGATTTGATTTGCACTAAGCAGAGGAGGTTTTCTTACGTTTTTGAGGTGTAGTAAAATGAAGAGAAAGGTCTCCTATTTATAGGCTCATAGGGGAGAATGGATTTCCCAGAAGTCTTGCAAGATCAGATTGAATAAAAATTGCAAGATTATATCCAAACTGAAAGATAGAGCTCATCCAACAAAAACGAGATAAAATTGGTTTGACAAAGATAACGATAATATTTATCTATCTTTCATGTGATTTTCAAATGGGCAAATTAGGCCCACTACCGTCTAAATATCACAAATTAGAATAATACCCCTAAAACTAATTAAAATTCTTGTACCACCGTAATTAATATGCTAAAAATCCCCAGAAGCAGTGGAGAAGTTGAAAATGTATTCTAGAATTTCAATACCAATTGAGATCTCAAAATCTCATTATCAGAAGTCTGAAATTTTGATGAAGCACATAATGTCAGAGTTAGACACCGACAAGAGGGAAGAAGAAGCATTAGCGCTTTTAATTATTTTCTGAGTTACATTTTCATTCATACAGGTTTTTTTCTTGAATTTTTTATTTTTTCTGAAATTTTTATGCTTATATTTATGTGTTTGTATATGTATAGACTTTATCCATTTGCTAAGAAGGATTGGTATGATATCAAAGCATTGTCAATTTTCTACTCGTACTAGGGGGAATATTTATCTCTTTAAATTATATTCGTTTTGATGGAGAAATGATATTTGACACTTGTTGAAGCAAATTGATTGATGAATTGGTTTATCCATTGAAACCTATGTACATCTAGAAAGTAGTAATTTTTCCCTCAACAAGCGATCTAGTTGTCTGCTGTGCAGAGGGTGTAACAAATGTTTTTTTTTTTTTTTTTAAAGGTTTCATCTGTTGTATTTTCCATCAAAAGTTACTAGTACACTGTTTCATTTGGATATTGTTTCCTCTCCTACTATTTTTTTGTCCCTCCTAAATAATTAAGGATCCTGAAACTATGGATTTGGCATCAAGATGTTAGTTTATTGCTTAGCTAAGATTCTTCTAGTTTGTAGTTATCAAACTTTGAGTTCATTGCACAAAAGAAGTTATGATGTCACTTTCTCGAGGTGTTATGGCATTTGAGTTTTGTGTATTTAGAGATGGGTAATTGGCACAAAACGTCCTTACCTTTCAAGTCTATTGTGGAAAACGTCCCTACCTTTTAAGTCTATTGTGGAAAACGTCCCTACCTTTCATTTTTTGACATTTTTGCCCTCATTTCAACCTTTCTTTGAATTGGGCGTCCTTCCGTCCATATTCCGTCAGTTTTTCCGTTAATTAAAGGGTAATTGGCACAAAACGTCCCTACCTTTTAAGTCTATTGTGGAAAACGTCCCTACCTTTCATTTTTTTTGCATTTTTGCCCTCATTTCAACCTTTGCGTTGGACATCCTTCCGTCCATATTCCGTCAGTTTTTCCGTTAATTAAATACAAAAATACCTTTTTCTTTCCATAAACAAGGGTAAAATTGTCCTCACCCACTTCACACCTTCTTCTCGCCATCAACTTAGTCCATAAATAACAGTAGCAGCAACATGAATCTGAAAATACTTTAAATGATTAAGTTAAATAAAGAAAAAATATCGTGAACACATTATATTTCACAATTCCACAACTACTGTTGCTGTCATCTTGTGTCACTGGAAAATTTTAGAAAGACGTATTAAATGGGTAGTCAATTTATAATAAGCCAAAATGATGAATGGCTCTTTTTGGCTTAATGGAGAAGATGAATGGCTCATTTTAAATTGACTCATTATAAATTGACTACCCATTTAATACGTCTTTCTAAATTTTTTCAGTGACACAAGATGACAGCAACAGTAGTTATGGAATTGTGAAATATAATGTGTTCACGATATTTTTTCTTTATTTAACTTAATCATTTAAAGTATTTGCAGATTCATGTTGCTGTTACTGTTACATATGGACTAAGTTGATGGCGGGAAAAAGGGGTGAAGTGGGTGAGGACAATTTTACCCTTGTTTATCGAAAGAAAAAGGTATTTTTGTATTTAATTAACGAAAAAACTGACGGAATATGGACAGAAGGACGTCCAGTGCAAAGAAAGGTTGAAATGAGGGCAAAAATGTCAAAAAATAAAAGGTAGGGACGTTTTCCACAATAGACTTGAAAGGTAGGGACGTTTTGTGCCAATTACCCGAATGTTTAACGGAAAAACTGATGGAATATGGACGGAAGGACGTCCAGCGCAAAGAAAGGTTGAAATGAGGGCAAAAATACCAAAAAATGAAAGGTAGGGACGTTTTCCACAATAGACTTGAAAGGTAGGGGCGTTTTGTGCCAATTACCCTTTAGAGATTCGTTACACAGTATAAATTAGTAAGATGTGGCTTGTCGACTAACTGACTTAAAATGTTTGCGATGAATGGAGAAAAAGGAGGGAAGGTGATTGTGTCACTTTTTTTGGTCACTTTATTGAATCAGTGTTTTGCCAAATCTGAAACAGAATATTCAAATTCAGCTAAGGATGAATTATGAATTTACATAAAATGATATATTTTATTGAATCAGTGTTTTGTTGCTTTTTGAGGGTTTGTCCCCCTTTTTTGAATTTACATTAGTTTTATGAGTGTTTATCACTTTTTTGAATAGTGTGTCACTTTCATAGTGATGAATGTTTATGAAAATTTGACACTTACATCTTAGTTTAGTCATCAATTTTTGTTAGTTGCGAGCTTATTGGAAACATGGTTGTATTTAAAATTTTGGATTATGATTATATTGTTCAAGTTGTTAATTCAAAAGTTTTTAATTTGTTCATCAGTTGTAAATTTATTGGATAATTTGGCTATATTGAAAATCGTGGGTCATGATTTGTCACTTTTTTTCAGTTACTTTTTTGAATTTGTCACTTTTTTTTCAAATTTCGTTACTTTTTGAGTGTTTGTCACTTTTTTTAATGTGTAATTTTTTTTAATTTATGTCTTTTTTTTTGAATTCGCCACTTTTTTAAAACCTTTGTCACTTTTTTGAATTTTAGTCATTTTTTTTTGAATTTTTATCACTTTTTTTAAGTGAAAATGTTGTAATGTGAAATGGTGACCGGTGGAAAATTATATGAAATGTTGGGCGAACGAAATGGATGGTGTTATTTTGGTGTTTGTCAATTTTTTTTTTACTACTATTAAATTTTGTCGCTTTTTTTTGAGTTTGTCACTTTTTTTAAATTGTGTTAAAAAAAAAAAATTGACAACTTTTATTAAAAAAAGGGGATATTATGTCACTTTTAAATTTACATGGTACTTTTTACTTCCAAAAAACATTTTTTTTTATTTTGTCATTTTTTGAGTTTGTCATCTTTTATGTTTTTTGTCACTTTTTTGAATATTCATCACCTTCTTATCTTATTAAAAATGTGACATGATATGTTATATTTTCCTAACATAATTAGCATGTAGATTATCCTGGACATGCTGATTATGTTAAGAACGTGATTACTAATGTTGCATAAATGGATGGTGTTATTTTGATGTTTGTCACTTTTTTTAGTTTATGTAACTTTTTTTCTTTATTTTTTTTTCTGGTATTTTGTCATTTTTAGAGTTTTTCTATCACAATTTTGTCACTTTTTTTTGAGTTTGTGTTACTTTTTTAAATTGTGTTAAAAAAAAGTGACAATTTTTATAAAAAAAAGTGGCACTTTGTCACTTTTTTATTTTACACATTATTTTTTACTTTCAAAAAATTTTTCATATGATTTTTCAAAACACCCATAATTTTAAGGCTACTTTTCAAATTCCCTCTAAGTTGGGTATTTAGCATATAGCTCAATGGTCTGATTACCTCTAAATACCCAACATAATTAGGTTACTTCAATTGTGGTGTGGATTTAATTTTTCGATCCTGGGCTTATAGCCTATGAAGTTAAAATGGGCCTTGATTTTTTATCATAACCTAGGGGATTTGGGCATCACTTACCAAACATGCCCAACAATTGATTTTTTTATTTTTTTTTGCACTTTTTTGACTTTATGTTATTTAGTTCAGCTTGAAAAATTGACTTTTAAGATTTATCGTGTAATTTCTGGTTTCATCTCAAAGGAACTCACTCGAGTAAAATCTTCATTAATCAATAGTTGAGTTATACATTTTCATCAAGTCCTGAATTTTCATAAGATCATATCCTTGTTATGAGCTGGATGATGCCGCTTCGTTTTTTCTTTACATTTTTTAATAATATCCATTCTACTAATTTTTTGCTGATCTTCCCATTCAAGCAGTTTGTTTTTGGTCTATAGTATTCAAGGTCAGGGGCTGAGGGAGCCTAGGCCTACCCCAAGCCAATTTAGTGTTTTAGATAAAAATAAATAAATAAAATAAACTGAGTGTAGGCTGTCTCGGATGCTGTGTTGAACTCCGGCAAGTTGTAAAGAGCGAGTGCGACTGGCTTTGAAGCCGAGAGCCCCATATCTCTGAGTCCTTATTTTGGCACTGTTCTAAAAGGCAATAATTGGCAGCGCCTAGGAGTCGCTAATGCGCGATGCACGGTAGAAACACAAAGCTAAGTGGCTTGACGCCTTATTCAGCAATTGTTGACTACTAATGTGGGCCTAGGCATGGTTATGCGCACCTAGGCGGGCATAAATATCATTTTTTAATTATTTTTTTATTTTTATTTTACAATTCATCTAAGTTAAAATTTAAATGTTGATTTTTTCACTTCGTCAGTTCTAAAATTCAAAATAGTTGTTTGAAGCCTTGAACAAAGGAAATTTCTCAAAAATTCTTATTTATTTACTATTTAATATTTACATTTGAAACTTACCTTTTTGTTGAAAACTTTGAAAAAATGTATAAATTTCCTATAAATTTATTTTAGGTGTTTGATAGGTATTATCTTTAATTATTAAACAATTTTTTCATTGATTAAAAATTAAAATAAGAAAAAGCCTTACACTTTTTTACACCTATGCTCCGCGTAAGTTCACCTAGCCCTTAGCTTGGCCTTCATGTGATATTCTTGGATCTTTTACATTTTAACAAGTTTAATCGAAACAATTCATAGGCCCAACACGTGTTTTGGCCAATCCGTGTATAACCCAATAAAATATCCAATCCGGATTCATAAAAGGAATGGATTCTCAAGGTTTAAGGATGGGAGTAATACATACTTCCTACACAAGAACTACATTTCAAAACTAACAAACTTATCAAATTATTTCAAAATTCAGGTGTTAATTTCAATTAATAATATATAATTAATTGGAATTAGTTATCCCACCCAAATAATAGTATCTCCCACCTACCCCCACCAAATTAATAATATCCCACCCCACTTGTAAGAATTTCAAAAATTGAAAATTAACGATAACTCTTCAATTGTCAGCAACAACATATGTTAGAATTCAATGATGGGATTTAGGATTCAATTAAGAAATTAAGATTTTGAAGGAAGATCACTTATGGGTTGGAAAAAGATGATTGCTTCAAATAAGACAAGAAAATCAATTGTTTGAAATGATCTCAAAAAATAATGAAAACAACATTTTCTTATTTTTTAATCACATATTTCACATCAATACACGATTCAAAAATGTATTTTACCCCAAAATAGGGCTCAAACAAGGGCTAACTATGATCAAATTTATCTTCAGTGTGACTGTCTGTGATCAAGTATGTATAATTTGTGATTGTATGTAATCAAATCACTAAACTAGCGTTATCCGTGATTAATTGTGATCAAGTTCATCTTCGTTGTGACTGTTTGTGACCAGGCTAATCTCAACTATGATGGTATGCGACCAAATTGCAACTGATCACAATTAACATAGAATTGGACACAATTGGTAACAATTAATACAAACTTGGTTACAGAGGGTCACCACGAATAAATTCGTACACACCGCAAACCAACATTACAATAGATACAATCACAACTGGTCACAATGAATATAGATTTAGTCACAACTGGTCACAATTAATACATACTTGGTTACAACCGATCAACACAAATAAATCTGCACATCACATATCAGCACAACAATCCATCACCACCGCATCCCGGAACAACAAGCCAGTTGATAGATTGAACAACGAACTCCCACCACCACCTTCTTCAACGTACCGTCATCACTACCATCGGTATTGTACCACCATCGCCACTACCTGCAAGCATCACCAACACATGCACCACAATACACCACCACCCCCTCTAATAATCACTAAGAAAATCATCCTTTCATTATTGAAGAATTATAGAGAGAGAATATACAATACTCGTTGGACAAAAAATCATCCTTTCACAATTTTTATTCGCTTTGTAATCCCCAGAAGGTAGATCAAACCACCTAGATCACATAGTGCTAACACCACTTGCACCACCGTACTGCCGCCACCACCTACACTAACAACACCACACATAGTCGAACCACCCAAATTGCACAATGCCATCACAACCCAACATCATGCTTGATAATGTTGTTCCATGGAGATAAACACCTTGAGGAGGCAAGTTGGCCGGTGGGAGGTCAATACGATGGTGGGGCCTATTGGCTGGGGTGGTGAATCTAGAGTTTTCACCTAAGGTCGCTACCAATTTGACCATTTTTTGTTAGGGATATGCGGTGGCATGAAGTTGGCAGGATAATGGGCCAATCGGGGGAGCAAGTTCACAGTAGATTAAGGCCGTGGGTTGTGGTTGGGATATGTGATCAGTGGTTCTTCCATGTCTTGCTTTTCTCTCAAAGCAGCAGCTGCAATTCATTTGCTTGCAATTAGAAAGAGAAAAAAGCCTGTATAATGGAAGTTATTTAAGTTGGTATGGTGGGGTGGGGTAACCCATTTGCAAATGTTTAAAAGAGAGGGTGGGTGGTTGCATAATATGTATTTTATGATTTCAAATTAAAAAGTAAATATAACCTGATTTTTGAAAGAAAACGATTTGTACATGAATTTTAAAATTGAAAATTAAAAGGTAGGGGTTAAACCCTTAAAATTGTCGACCTCTCCACCCTTTTCACAGATTTCAGGGTTCCAAAATCCATTCTTTTATTAATACTATCTTTGGTTTATTTTACTTTTTGCTGTTGGAACCTAATTGAGTATAAAAAGGTAATTTGTTTTCTTTATCCTATTATCTTTTGTTCTAAGAATTTCAATTTCCCTTTTTTTTTTTCTTGTTAGATTATTCCGATGAAATCAGCATTTTAGATTATAAGTTAAATTACTATGTTATTCCTTCAAATATAATTCACAATAACTTCGGCAGATAATAAATGTGTATGCACAGTACATATACAGGAAATTATTGTTTGATTGTTCTCCAACTTCTCTTTCAATTCTAGTCTTCTGCTATTGAAAACAGTCGGTTTTATGTTATTAGAAGAAAGATGAAGGTGAAGAAGCAGAAGAGACATCGCAGTGCCTTTAAATTTTACACAGCTTGCTTCAGGTTTTAGAGAGCCTTTCAAAGTTCTTTGTGATGGAACTTTTGTGTACCATTTTCCGGCGAACCACATCACTCCAGCTGATACTGCTCTAGCTAATATCCTTGGCGCCACAGTCAAAATCTTTACTACGAGGTTAAGAAATTTGACGTAGCAATGTTCCCCATTTATTCAAATTTATTACATTGTGACGCCGAGTAGGATAGTGATTATCCTATTGACTTGTTGTAGCAGATGATTCGCAAGAAAGAAACGAAAGGAAACGCCCATCAATCAGAGAAAATACTTTGAAATCAACTCAATATTATTAATAATGTAGAATAACCAAAATTAACCCACAAACCGGGTTAAATAGCTGCAAAATACGAAATTATAATAAAATTACCAAAAATGAAAAAATCCCGAAATTATACCAGAATAAAATATTAAGTAAAAGAAGTAGGTTGCCAAAAATTTGGCTCAATTCGAGTTTTCTAACATATGGAAAAAGGAAACAAAATATTACCATAAATAGCAAAAAATAACTAAAAATTGAATTTTGGAAAGGAAAACAGTGGATTTGGGTTCGAAATTGATGCCCACCGAGCATAGCTCGGTGACCACGACGTCCGCACCAAAGAGAGCTTTCCGGATTGGGTCATAATAGTGATTCTAATAACCGTAGCCAAAGTTATGGTCAAATTACCAAAAACGTGTTAAATTCCCTCAATTAAGGAAATAATTGCGATTCACTTCCCATCTTTGCTAGATCCGCCATCTCATGGTATCTCAGCGCCGTCATCGTGTTATCTGACAAATCAGCATTGCTCGACTCGGATCCTCCTGCATCACATTGTTTGCGTCGCATCTTATGTACTTAGAAGGTTAAGTTTATTTCCCTCTTTAGCAAACACTTTATTTGTTAATTCAATAAATTTTCAACTTTTTGGTCACTTATTTGTTCTTGCAGAATTGAAAAGCCTTGGTGATTAGTAGTCTGATTCGCTTAATGCTTTGCCTAATCTTATAACTGCAAGGTCAGCAATCTTTTCTTTCCGTCTCTCAATCTTCTGTTATTGATATGATGGTCGATGAATGTTTTTTATCCGATACTTCTATGATAGCAGTCTTTGTCAAACAAATACAGACCTGATCCTTTCTATGCATGGAATCTGTTCCATAGATGTGATCATGACGAGGAAGAGTGTCGTGGCCTGCATAACGGAAGTTATAGGAGAAAATAACACTGAGCATTTCTTTGTTACAACTCAGGATCAGGGTCGGTCCTGTGATTGTCAGGGCTCGAGGCGAAGTTTCTAAATTAGGCCCTCAAAAAAGATTTGATCTTGTTAGCCATTGTTTGCTGATTGTGGCGAAGAACAAAGAAGAGGAGAAGACGGGCACGAAAGAGAAGGAAGAAGAGAAAAAGCCCAATTACCAAAAAAAAAAAAAAATGATGTTCCTTTTACATCATTTCACACCCAAAAAATAAAAAAAATAAATAAAAATTGGGCCAAATAAGGCCCCTTCAGTTTTGGGCTTGAGGCAATGGCCTCATTGGCTTCTGCACAAGACCGGGCTTGCTCAGGATGCTGTGTTAAGGAGGAAGTTGCAAGAGGTTTCTACAGCTTTTTACCTTCTAATATATGTTACTTATGCTTAATACTATTTGTATTTTGATGGTTCAAAGATCATAGTTCTCTAAGAGATCGGGGTTCTGTGTGTGTGTGTTCAAGTTTAAGTTATTATCAGATTGATGTAATGTAACCCATATGAACGTACATACATCAGTACCTCTTTTAATTTTAAACAACTCATGGTGGCAGATGCCTGGTGTGCCCGTTGTATATGCTCTTAGAAATTCTCTTTTTCTTGAGCGGCCATCAGGAGTTCAACACCAGTTTGCCAAGATTGCTGAAGAAGAACGATCACAATGAGTTTGGTCAATTGATTTGAGAGTTTTGTCAATTAATGGTGAATGAATTTGTACGAAAATTGATCTTAGTGTCATGAGGAATCTTTCAACAAAACTCATTTAATTAATAAAAGGTTCCACTTTCCGTTCACAAAAAAAGATTGCAAAAAAGTGGAATTATACAAGCACATAAAATTGATATAAGCACAAATAATTTCAGTTTTGTTAATATAATAATGATTGTTTAATTGTAAACTGAATATTTGTGTTTTGTTATTATATATTGCCTATTTAATTAAAAAAATCAATTAGGGTTTTGCAGATTATGAAATGATTTTTTCATCCAAAATGAAAGTTCGTACCTAATTCTAGTTCTAGTGGTGTATCTAGTTCTTCTAGTTCTAATTCGTACGGTTTTTTTAATATTATTTAATTAAATATTAATAAACAATCTCGCTATCATGGACGTTGGCTATCGATAGTAAGCTTTGAACGCTCGCGATCAGCTCTAGCCAAACTCGACCCCCCTAGATTC
>NW_019234041.1:86863-103111 GCF_002742605.1 Olea europaea var. sylvestris
GTCCGCTTACTTTTGCTTGAACTATAGTATATGGTAGAACAAATCTACTGTGAAAGGACTTCTATAATAGCCTCACCCAATTTTCTATTTGCATATCTTAGAACGCCTAGTTATACATGTCTCTAATAATTGATAGTGTGTTTTATGGACAATAATGTAACGACCCGGCCCCTATGCAAAAGCCGTTAACTTACATATTATCCACTTTGGGAGAGCCAAGCTAGAGCTAACAGTACGTAAGTTAACGACTTGAGCATAGGAGTTGGGTCGTTACAAAGAAGCTGTATAAAAGTGTAACTAAACAAAAGAGTAAGATTGCTTGTGCTTCATAAGGCACTCTGAGTTCATTTTGTTGGGAATCTACTTATACATGCACAGCGGAATTTAAAATATATTTCGATTCCCATCCAATAGATCTCATTGTGTTTGGTTAGGAATTGTCATAGGATTGTACCTTTTCCAGATCTGCAATCCTTTTGCTTTTCTTTTCGTTCCACAACTTTGATTCGCCACCACAGCTGTCCAATTGTCCAGCCTCCAACGGTGATCCACACAGAGAATTTGATTGCAGCCTCTAGGGTTTTCTCTTGTGCTAGCAAGAATAATGAAAACCTTAATGGACCTCAAACCCTAGTTATGTATTTATATAAACCCAAATAGGCTCGGCCCGGTCCGGCCCAATAATTAATTAATCCAATTAATTAAACCCGGTCCGTGAATTAATTCTACAAGATCTTTGCATATCCCACTGTCGTGTTGGGGTGCATGTGCACGCACATTGGTGTTGGAGGGGAAGGGGGTTTCTAGTGGCATACAAGCTGATCAGTAATCATTTCTTGTTCTGTAATTTTTTTATTTTTTTTTTGCTAGTGAGACTATGATTTTGATTGCTAGAAAGAAAGACAGTCGATAACACTGAGAAACGGGAGTAGAAAACGCAAGAGATCAAAGAAAAGCAAAAATGTCACCGAGGCAACTGTTTAATGGCATATGGAATGTCTAATCCTCAGAATTTCTGATTTTTCCTGGAGCTTGTTAGCTATTTAAGTCCAAAATTTATGGACACGTGATAGGGCTGCATTATATGCGAGTCAAAAGTCCACTTGTATTAGATATTTGAGCGATACTTGGCATACATGCATACACTTGCTAATACAAAAAGACATTGATCTTCTATCACTTGCTAAGTTGCTAAGTTAAGAGCCTCTTTGACAATGCTTATTATTTTAAATTTTAGAGAGCATCTTGGAGTATAATTAAGATAAAGAACAGCATTTTTTATTTTATTTTTTATTTTTTAATTTTTTTTGTACCAGTCCAATAACAATGTATATTTCATCATTATTTATTTATTTATTTATTTATTTTGTGGATAAACTATTATGGCTCATTATAATTCCTCATTTTTTTCACTTAATTTCTCCCTTGTTTACATAGTCATTTTCCATTATTTCAAAAGAAGTATATGATAATATGAATGAGAACATTGAACTTATTTTATATAGTGTGTATTTGGCTCTTCATATTTCCAAAATAAGGAGAATGAGGCTATTAAAGAGCCTAGCAGAGATCCTCTTAGTATAAACATGGCTTTGAAGCTAGCCTTTTGGCAAACTGTCTTTAAGGAATTTATGCAAATTCTCTCTGGAATTAAGAATGGTTTCTTCCCATTCTCTCACTTTATTTCTCTTCTTTTACTTGGCCTTTTCTCTAAGTTTCACTTCTCTTGTGTTGACTCAAGCCTCTCCGTCATTTATTGTTAATTATATAATCAAATGATTGAATTTGTCTTAAAAAAATATATATCTCTATTAACAAAAAAGGATCGTGATTATTATACTAAAATGATATCAACCATCGATTTTTCAGAACATCCCAGTTTTTGCTTGCTTGCTAAACTCTCTTGTTCATCTAAATTCGATGATTTGGAGGCACAAACTTTGACAACCATGGTGCATTACCTTTTTCAATCCAGTAAGGCAGATAAATTTCTTACTTCAGGCTCTCAATTCTTAGAGAAGGAAATAAGTTACATCTTAGATTTAGAAGAAAATAATCGAGCATTTCTTCCTCAGGACATAGCATAAAAAATTGCTATCAAAGAAAAAACACGAGAAAAATATTTCCCTAATCGTTTGAACTGTCAAAAAAAATCATTCGAAACAGTTCTTTCCTATTGTAATGCAGAGCTATTAAGGGAGAAATCAAAAATTGCCCAAAATCCCACGAAGAAATGATTAGTTTCTCAAAGTTTGCCTTAGACAAAAAGAAGTTACTTGTACCGGCTACACGAAGCACAAATACAGGCGATTTCCTGATAAGAAAAGATTACGAATTTGATAGGCAAAAAATAGTGGCCTACCATGAAGTTTATCTTCGCTTTGCAAGCCCATTTTATCTTTTTGTCTCGAATCTTTGTTGTAGAGTTGGTAAACACAGTGATCGCGAGATGTCACGTGGACAACACGGCATGACCTGAGAATCATGTAGCTTTTGAGATACTGAAATTCTCCCTTGGAGAAGGCGAGGCTTGTCAATGAATGTCGAACGTTGATCTCACATGAATTGTAGATGATTAGATTATACGATATTGGAACGTGTCTCGTAAACATGAGTGGACCTAGTTCTCGAGCAGTAAAGGAAACTGGATATCCATGACTTCGTACAATCTTTCAACTCCGCAGGTTCCTATAAGAAAGAGAAGTCTGCTGTCATTTTAGTATAAAATAAATTGATGGGTGTTTTTTAAAATTTTGCAAGTATACGATATTATAGACAAGTAATAAAGAGCAAATAAAAAATTGTTTCCACGAGAACTGTGTATTTAATTAGCTTTCAATTAATATTAGCTTTAACTGAAATAGCAAAATTATATGGAGATCGATGATTGCAAAGTATGAAGCGTTTATGAAAACTCAATAATTGAGATTACCAGGACTTTGAATTTTCCTGTATTCTTTCATTTTAATATCATCTCAAGAAATTGACAATATTTATTTATACTTTACAATCAATGTTCTAGTTTTATTTAGCTCCTATTTATCTCTCATTCTTTTAAAAAATATTTTATCCATACTCATTTTCAATCATACATTCACACAATAAAATATACTTCACATAAATTCAAGCATTTCTCTACATTTTAACCACATTATCCAAAAATCATTATTTAAAACAATGTTTTTCAATAAAATGGACAAGGAACAGTGACTTAATAATTTTTCTCAACTAATATTAAAATTATCCTCACGTATGACCCTACTATGCCCTTGTTTGAGCCTTCTTTAAAAATTCATTATCTAAAGCACATTTTCAACTACGCATTCTTCGAATAAAATAATTTTATAAGTAAATTCAAAATTTCTTCCTACTATTTTTTACTACACATTCTCCAAAAAATCATTATTATAAAATTTATTTTAACAAAAAATAGAGCTCAAACAACCCTATATCTCTATGAAGGATGATAATAAATGAAAATAAATTAAAGTACAAAACATTCAAGATTATGCGTACCATAATGATATATTTTTATCCCCTATTAGACTTTATAATAATTGTTACTATATGCTAAATTCTCTATTCCTTCTCTTGAACGGAATAAATTACACAAATCTATCTAGATATAGATAAAGTAATTGAAGTAATAATCTAACAGCCATTGAAGTCAAACAAGTATTTAACACCGAAGTCTTACTTAAAATTTCAAAATATAGGACACTGTGATAATTAGCTGAGTTTAGGGTGTAAATTTGACTCGTTGGCTCGAGTGACCCACGACTAGGCCCGGGAAAGGCCTGAGCCAACCCGTCTCGTGGCTTGGAGAAATCGAGCCGAAGCTCAGGCTAAACCCCATTTTCGGGTGTTGGCTCAAGCCCGACAAGCCACACGAGTCATTTCAACCCGTAACGTTCTGAGCCTTGGGAAAAAAATTGCCTGCAAAACTTTAAAAAAGAAAAAATTCAAATGAAAGCTGCCTTGTAAGATGCTAAACTTTGAAATTTAAATTTAATTGAAATGGTTATATTTTTTGCTATAAATATGACTTAATGGAAATTGTCACAAAAAAAAAGGAGCCGACTTGGCTCGAGTTGGAAGCTCAGGTTGAGCCTAGATCTATTGGCCGGAGTAAAAGCTTAGCTCAACTCAACTTGGGCCAAATAAAGCTTGAATCATTTTTACTCGAGCCGTGCCCAAGCTTCAAGTTTCGGCTTGCGAGCCGATTCGGATTGACTTGTTTACATCCTAGCTCAGCTTCATAAAATTACACAAATATGATTAGGAATGATAATACATCATCCAAAAATCAATTTTAGAGAGAAAAGGGAAAATAATTCTTGAACTCTTGAATCTTTTCAACAATACTTGAATAACCTTCTTATATTCTCATCCTCTTCTTTTTCCCAAAATCTGACCAAAAATATTGAATTTGTGTATGCTTTTGTATTTATGCATGGAAGCTTTCTATTTCCACAACAACATATGAAATTCTCTATTTATAATTCAAGATCACGGTAAAATTCGTGTCCCATCTACATTCCATAACGAAGTCTAATTGGAATAGGAGAGAAAATTAGGGATGCCTCGTATAACCTTGCAATCGCATGGTTCAACCTCAAAACATTATGGTTTCTGTTTTTCTCATTGTTGTCGCAAGGTTTAACTTTCAACTATTTACACTTAAGTCCTCAACATCCACAATAACCCAAAATTGGTCTTCTGCAATGTCAAAAATGATGGAAATAAGTCCTTAAACTTTTCAAATATTGAATTTCACTCCCCTAACTTCTAAATTTTCTCCAATTATTCTCTTAACACTTCTTATGAATCACGTGAATTTAGTTAGCCTTTAATTAGGTTCAAAATCATCATTTTTTCCTCCAAATACATTCAACTCAAGATTTTTGCTACAATTAACATAATTACACAAATTAGATAGATATCCACTCAATTTGCAATAATTTATGGAGTTTAAAAGTACGGACCCGGACAAATTAGATAGATACACACAAATTATGGAGTTTAAAAGTACACACAAATTAGATAGATACAAGGAACATAGTAACAGTATGTTAAAAAGTTATGGCTGCTAGTTGATGGAAACCAGACAAAGTTACCAGCTGGAAATAAATACCATACTAACTAGAACCCCACCATGCTGTTAAGATTTGGTTATAAATTAGATTCTTTTTTTTATCGTGGAAGAAAGTAGCTATGTGTATCTATTTCATACACATTGTCTATGGAAACTTTTGTTCCTCTTTTGTACATGAGTAAGACAACACAAATGCAGTATAGATCTTGAAAAAATATTGGCTGACGTTAGTAGTAAGTAGTTCTATTAGTAATTCTGCCATATTTGTTAGATTAAAAATTGATCCAAAATAATTATGCGGAAACAAATTAGATCGAAAAAATTGCAAACTCATGGATCAAGTTCATACATCCAGCCATTGATGTTATTCTAGAAGCTCTCCTTTTGTTCTAGGTAATGGCATTCCAAAGCTCTTAACATTCTGAAATCGATGGTGTATAATGTATTTTCGTTGGTGGAGCTTAGGGACCAAACCCATCTATGTATATAGCCAAAACTCCCATCAAGTTATGGCTACTGTTACCTTTCAATCAATGGTGAAATGAAACCCCCCATGAACGTTGTATGTAAATGTTGAAAACTGAAACCATGAATGTGGACCATCAATTGCCCTGCTCATTGAAGAAACGAGAATGAATGGATTAGTTACATTCTTCCACTTGGTTCCTACATTTAACCTAGTGTCTCGACATGATCCATTGATTGTGCTTCTTAAGAAATAAATACACAAATCATGGCGATGAGTTCTCTAATAACAAGTATTACCTTCCATGTATTACAATGTATTTAGTTCTTCAAGAATTATTCTTTATATGGTAACGATACCTAATGAAAATACACTATGTCTTATTCTTGGTCCTATAAAGATGTATTTTCTCAAATAAATTAAAGCGCACATGAATATAAGAAAATATCACAATAAATAAAAGTTTCATACAAAAATTGTATATACCATTAAATAGTGGAATCAAGTCTCATTTTCTCTACATTATCCTTGAATTTCAATGGTGGCATGCCTTTAGTCAATGGATCAATGATCCAATTCAGTGTTTACGTGCATAATGAACACTTTCTTTTCTTTATTACGTTCCTTTATGACTAAATACTTAATGTCAATAAGTTTACTTTTAATACCACTTTTGTTGTTCTTAGCCATAAAGACAACAGTCGAATTATCGTAGTAAACTCCCAATGGCCTAGAAATTTAATCCATAACTATAAGCTCAGGTGTGAAACTCTTTATCCATACACCATGCAAAGTAGCCTCAAAACAAGAAACGAAATCGATTTTCATAGTTGAAGTAGCAGTCAAGGTTTCCTTGGCTGCCTTCCTCCATGATACAACTCTACCAGCCATCACAAAAATATACCCTAATGATGATTTGCATGAATCAACATAGTCAACAAAGTCTGAATCTGAGTATCCAATCACTTCTAAATTATTAGTAATTTCTGGTTCCTTAAAGATACCTCAATACTTTCTTTGTTGCTCTCCAATGATCCATACCTAGATTACTTTGATATCGTTCTAACATTCATACAACAAATTTAATGCCATGCCTTATGTAGACTTAAGCACATATCAGGCTTCCGACTGCAGAAGCATATGGAAGTTTCTTCATTTGTTTCCTTTCTAGACTATTTTTTGGGCATTAGTTCAAATTGAACCTATTACCCATCACAATGGAAGCTATCTTGAAAAAAAAAATTATCCCTAGAGTCGAGACTAAGAGGAATGTAGAAGTTTTAAATCTATTGGATTTTTTTCGTCTTTTTTTTTTTCATTAAGATGAAAATATGTTTTGAATCTTTAGCACAATTCATATATTTGAAAGAAACTTAGAATTGAATAGATGTATCTAGGGAGAATTCGGTCAAATTCTGATTGCTGCACATCTTAGCAAACAATTTTCATTTGAAATCTCTCTAAAATTTTGTTGATACAAGTTTCCTAAGATAGACCTAAAATACCTCGTAATCTATCTCTATGAATCTTAATGTCACTGAAATAAGATGCTTTACTACTTTATATCAAAATGTTTAGAGAGGAATTGTTTCACTCATACAACAAACCCTTATAATTAGTTGCAAGAAAAATGTTATCTACATATAAAACAAGAAAATAAATCTTACTCCCACTAAGCATCTAGTATACACACTAATCCATGGAATTTTCAACAAATCCAAATGAAGAAATTACTCCATAAAATTTAAAATGCCATTGACATGATGCTTGTTTTAGATTGTATTTAGACTTCTTAAACTTATAGACCAAGTACTCACCATCATTAGAGGGGAATCTTTTAGGTTGTTTCATATAGACCTCCTTTAAATCTCCATTAAGAAATTTTGTTTTCACATACATTTGTTGTAACTCAAGGTCAAATTGGACCACTAACGCCAAAATAATAAGTAGAGAATCTCTTTAGATACCAAAGAGAAGGTCTCCTTGTAATGGATTCTCTCATTTTGAATGAATCTCATAGCAATAAGTCTCACTTTGTCTCTACATGTTGCCTAACGAGTCTTTCTTCATTTTAAAGACCCATTTAAAGCCAATAACTTTGGCACTACCAAGCAACTCAATAAGATCCCAGACTCAATTACTCTTCATGGAACTTATATCTTCCCTCATGGCATTGTACCATAATTCTCACACTTTACAACTCAAGGCATGTGAAATAATTCGGGATCAGTTTTTACTCAAATCATGTGGTCTTGTTCTTGTAGATACACTTCATAATCATTAGGAATTGTAAATATTTTAGTTCTAGTAAATCTTCTTAATTTTGTACCATTATCATCATGAGAAGTTTGTGGTTCAAATGTTTCTTCAAAAGGATCTGGTAATTCCTGAACCACTTGATCCACTTGAACGTTGTCAGCAACTTGTGAAATTTCAGCAATTGATTCTTCAACACTTGTTTTGTACTTAAGGAGTGCTGTGAAATATGACCAATATGTCACTTGAGCTTAAAGGCTGAGATTCTGAATGATTATACTCAGGAACTTCGTTCTTAGTTTATTTCCCCCACTTATCATGTCATTCTAACAAAATATAGCATTTCTTGATTCCACAATATTAGTGTTGTGAGATGGACAGTAAAATCTGTACCCTTTAGACCTTTAGGCATCTCCAATAAAATACCCGCTAATGGTCCTTGGGTCAACTTCTTCTTTTGTGGATTATAGATCCTAGACATCCCCAAATGAGCATATGTCGCAAACTTAGTTTCCAAACTTTCAATAATTCAAATGGTGTTTTTGGGGTAGCCTTTGTTGGAACTTGATTTAATATAAACACTACCATCTTAAGCGCTTAAGTCCACAAAGATTTAGGAAGATTTGAGCTACTAAACATGCTCCACACCATATCTAATAATATTCTATTTCTTCTTTCTACCATACCATTTTGGTTTGGTAAACTGGGCATGATTTATTGGACAACTGTCCTATGCTTTTGAAGAAACTTGGCGAACAAACCAGGTACTTGTCCATCCTATATGTATCTACTATAATATTCTCCACCACTATCTAATCTTACGATCTTAATTTGCTTCTCACATTGTTTCTCTACTTCAGCCGTAAAGGTTTTAAAGGCATTCAATGCTTCGTTCTTATTATAAAGTGAGTAGATATACATATTTAGTGAGTAATCATTAATAAAGGTGATGAAATATTTTTATCATATGAATTCATGTCTAGATTACATATATCAGTATGTATAATTTCTAATATATACGTAATCTTGTTGGCACCTTTCTTAGATCTGTTGGTCTGCTTTTCCTTAATGTAGTCCAAATGTGTGCCAAAATTAGTAAAATCAAGAGAAATAATTACCTCATCATTTACTTATCTTTTAATTCGTTCTATAGAGATATGTCCTAATCTCTGGTGCCACAACATAGATGAGTCTTTGTTAATATTACACCATTTAGTGTCAGTGTAAACATACTTTGAATTATAAGTGATATTGGTTCATAAATTAATACGATAATGACCATTAGACAAAATTTAATTCCCAGGACAATCAGAATTATATAATAAATGAATGACGGGTTTGAAAAATTAAAGAAATATCCCAAAGGTACGAGTCTAGAAATAAAGATTAAGTTTGATAAAAAACTTGGAACATAAAAGGTCTTATCTAATTTCAAAACAAAGCCACTACTTAAAGGTAAAATGCATATTCATATAGCCTCCACATGTGAGCCCATCTAGTTTCTAGATAGGATATTTTGCTCACTTCTCACTAGTTTCCTTAGGTTTTGCATACCCTACAAGGAGTTTACAATATAGATCCAGAGTCAATCCACCAAGTGTTAATATTTACATTAACCATATTAGATTTATAAATAGACAAATGAGGTTGGATTACCTTTATCCTCAAGCCATTTCTTGAATTTGGCACAATCTTTCTTCACATATCCCTTCTTGTTACAGAAGTAACATCTAGCCTCTTTCTTGATATTAGCTTGGGGTGATACTTTACCTTTTCCCTTCTAATTAGTTTGAGTCTTTCCCTTCCCAAGAGTTATAGTCAGCATTACACTTTCACCTTGTTCCATTACTAACCTCCCTTCCTCTTGAACACATATAGTTATTAATTCATTTATTGACTATTTATCCTTATGTGTGCTGTATGAGATTTTGAAAGGTTCATACTATTGTGGGAAAGTATTCAAGATATAGCGTACAATGAAGGATTTAGACATCTCAACCTTGAGTTTCTTAAGGTGAGTTGTAATGTCTCTATCTGCATGATGTGTTCGCACACACTTTTTACATTGGTGAGCTTTAAGAATGAGAACTTTATTATAAGGGTACTGGCTAATGTCTTATCTGAAGTGATGATTTGATCATCAATAGCCTTTATTAAGTCATGGACCTTGTCATGTTGATTGATGGAACCACGTATACCAGCAAAAATTTTAGTCTTTATGAACATAACATTGAGGTGATTAGATTGCTCTCATTTTTCATAAAACGAAATGTCTGTCGCAGTGCTAGCATCGATGATTTCAAGTGGCTTGTCTTTCTAATATTTAATCAATATCCATCTACATAGACCCCAGTCATCTAATATCCTAGGGAACAGTGAAGCTTCATAGGGTCTTTCTGTTCAGGTGCAGGTAGTCCGCATCTTCACAGACATGTCTATTTCACCGAGCCTCTCTCCGAGACAGTGCCCAGATCATTACGCTTTTCGTGCGGGTCGAAACTTACCCGACAAGGAATTTGGCTACCTTAGGACCGTTATAGGTACGCTTTTGACATTTTATTCTTATCAATTATATAAATAGAACAAAAAGTTCCTAGTGGATAAAGTTTATCATATTAAGCACAATTAACTACAATTTTAATGTCTTTACTCTTTACGTGATTCTAAACTTAATATAAAATTTTATTTAATTAAAGATGTTGTGAATAATCCCCAATTAAATAAAACTGTATATATCACTGGACATTAACTATTTTATGCATAAACGATTAACTCAATATGAGAATAAATCTAATAGCACAATATTAATTATGATTATGCACAAAATATTTTCATAAGCATCATAAATTGCATAAAATAATTTAAAACATAATTATGAGTATAATTGTAACTTTCTATAATTTAATTAATCATAAAATGGCGTATATTATTCTAAACATAAATAATTAACATACACAAGTATTCAAAGGTAAAAAATAAATGCCCAAGAAATAAGTTGTGATTTGTGACTGTTACATATGTAATGGTGACTAATACATAAATGTGACATAATTTATATAATATTGTGAGCTTAATATATTTAATTAGTAAACTATATTTATAATTAATTATTTTACAGATAAATTTAATTAATATTTGATTTTTAAAATAATAAACCTTGTCTAATTCTTGTATATATGAAATTTTCCTATAAATGAATTATGTAAAATCGGCCCAATTAAGATGAAGTACCCAATAAGATTTTTGTAAAATTGGCCCAATACAAACTAAAGGTCATGGCTCAATCAAAACTTGCAAATCATTTCATAATATTAATTGGCCCACTTAAACATAACTATAGGCCATTCCATAGTGACCCGATCAATGATTACTTATTATATACCTAAACTTTGTAAGGAAATCCGTCATGATTAATGGCCCAATAAAATTCTTATCATTTGAAGACAAGCCCAATAACTGACTTCAAAAGTGAACGAGAAAACACCAAATAGTCCTCTATTTTGAAAAATCACAATCATCTTCTTCCTCTAGCAGGTCGAAATCAACCTAGTTCTGACTCACTTCAAATTCAACCTTCCTTGATGAAAATCTTAAGGAGACGTTTGAGAGCTATTTTTATGTAAAAATGCATTTTAGAATAGTAACTTGATGGAAAGTGTGTGGTTGAAAAATAAGGAAAGTTTTTTATTTACGTATAATATTATTTTAATAAAAATGTATGATTGAAAAAAAAGAAGAGAAAAATGTATTTTGAAAAAAATGGTACCAAACGGGGACTAAGTTTAAAAACACACAGTTTAGAAATGTGATTTTATGGAGAAATCTGACTTTATTTACAGAAAAGAAAATTCAGCCAAAAGACAGAGTTTTACAGATTATTGGTGAAATACCAAGGCAAAGGTGATATGTAGCTTTGATACCAAATGTTAAACAAAAAATCAATACAAAACAATTATGCTAAAACCTACTGGATCAAAAAAAATCGTAAACTTATGGATCGAGTTCATACTTCCACCTTACAATGGTTCATCATATTTTATGACAATCAGGTATGGAGCTAGGAATTTATATTATAGGAGGCAAAATCTTTTAAAAAGTTAAAGTATGAATAAAATTCAAATTTAACAAAAAAAAAAAAAAAGTCATAATATAACATTACAATTGTGCCTAACAAGGATGGATAGCATAAAATTTATCAACAGTAAAATCTACATTGAATATCGTAGTAAATTCTTATTCATTATAGAATGTCATATAATAATCGAGAAAATCATTATCCATTTTGTTACGAATTACTGCTTTCAATTTCTTTCATTTTCTTTCGTTTTGAAAAATGCATAAAAAAACAAAAACACTTAAAGATATCTACAATCCCAGGAGAAAAACATGTGACGTAGTGAGAAGATTCTGCAAAGCGACATTATAATAAAAAGAAATAAAATTCAAGGGAGTCAGAAAAAGGATCATCATTTAGCCTATGTTTGAACTTCATTTTTCCAAAATTCGTTTTATCTAAAATTTATTTTCAAACTCAAATTCTCTCATAAAATAATTTTACACGTGAAGTAAAACTTTTTCTTATTTTTTAAGCACACTTTTTTCCCAAAAAAAATAAAAAATAAAAAAAAAATTTCCGGTTACATGATTATCCTTTTTTCGACTCCTTCAAAATTTATTTCTTTTTCTTTATAATGCCTCTTTTCAGAATTTTCTCACAACTTCACATGTATTTGTCTCTGGATTGTAGAGATATTTAAGTGCTTTTGGTTTTTTATGCATTTTTCAAAATGAAAGAAAACGAAAGAAAATGAAGACAGCAATCATAACAAAATATACGTTGATTTTCTTGGTGATTATTTAACATTCTACAACGAATGAGAATTTACTATGATATTAGAAGTAGATTCTACTATAGGTAAATTTTATGCTATCTATCCTCGTCGAGCACAACTTTAATAGATAATGTTATTTAATACTTTTTTTTGTTAAATTTGAATTTTTATTCGTACTTTAACCCCAAAACACAAATTCCTAGCTCCGCCCCCTGATCGTCTTAAAATATGATGAACCATTGTAAAGATTCGAATCAGAAAACACTAGAATAGTGTCCCCATATTGTCTTATACATGATGCATGGACTGGATACAGCGGATAGAACAAAAGGATAGCCCTCATAAAGAATAAAACTCGTGTTAAAGGCTATCAATACTGTCCTCATATTAAAATTCTTCATTTTTGAAGTTTGGAGAAATAGTTCCCCGGGCAATAAATTGATGAGTAACCACGCAATTTTTCCTTCGGTATTGTCTTCTTGGAAAATTATACCATTAGTCCTCAATTTATTGCCTGATTAAAAATCTCATCATACCCTTTAAAAGAGCATGTGAATCCTCAACTTTAAATTATAGTTGTTCAAAACATTTGTTAAATCCTCACGTTGTCTCACATGTCCAATCTTATGAAGTTAGATTTCGTATCCCAACATGGGCTGGTGCTTAGAAATTTGAAATGAGAGATATTTTCATCTTGCAGTCTTACATGTCTAATCTTATGAAGTTAATGTTAGAGAGACATTGTTGGGATGCTTTGGCTGATTTTTGTACTATTTTTCTTACTTGGAGGCTGATTATACCTAAAATGAAAGGTCGTGGATCAATGTTCTCTTAAAAATGTAGTGTTGACACATAAAAATTCAGCCCAAATCGAACAGTCTAAGGAGTGAAGCCCAATTGGAGGATCTCCAAATCAGATAGCCCAAAGAACGAAGCCCAATCGAACAAATCAAGATGAAGGCTCAAATAAGGAGGCCCAAGAACGCGGTAACGCCATCTGCCAAGTTTGCAAGTCACCCAGAATCTGAGCGAATGGAGTGTCATACAGCCGCCCAGAGCTGTTACTCTATTCTCGCCCAGACCTTCAAGTCGCCCAAGGTATTAACAAACATAAAGCGTCGTGGTTATCAAGAAGTACAGTTATCAGAGCAGTTATTAAAGCAGCCCTATCACGTTCCACGATTCAAGGAATTCAATCGAAAGCGGTTGAACGATGAAGAGTAATGACAGCAGTTAAAAAAGGCAGTTTTCATGACAAGTTGGCCATTACGAAGAAAGTGGGCAGTTATAGGATGATCAAGCAGTTTTTAGGGCGGTTGATCACAAAGAGATCGTTCATGAAGTATAAAAGGGAGAAAGGACATAGAAGTAAGACCCCGAATCCAAAACTCTCGAACAGAGAATATGTAATTTTCATTTCCTTAGCTTAGACTTAAACACTTTTCTTTCAAGTAACTCGTGTGCTTGCACCCCTTGGAGGCACGTTATTTTTAATTTCCAATTGTAAAGTCATCGCCAATAAAAGAACACCCCTTTTTGGGACTTTGTCTCAAGAGGTTTGTCCCTTACACAATCGTCTGATCCTTTTTAATTGTTAGCGACTAACCCGCGCGAAACAATTTGGCATGCCCGGTGGGACAGTGGTGTTAGGTGTTGAAAGTACAAAAGGGGAAACAATATGCCTCAGAGATCCGATAAGGAAGCAGCAAGTCAGGGAGGAATCCAGTCTGTGATCGAGCGATATGAGGAGCAGCATGCCTCTCCACGAACAGATGGACAGAATCAGAGCAGTAACAGTCGTTACGAACCAATGACGGAGTTGAGTCCTCGAACCATGCGTGCATTACTTGGAGAACTCACGCAAGACATCGTTGAACAGGTAAATCTTCGAAGTATTCATAATATGGAAAGATTTACGCAAAATGGGAATGTACACTATGACAATATGGCCAAACAAATAAAGACATTGAAAAAAACAATGAATAAGTTAGTAGGCCAAATATGTCAACCGGCTATACCTCTTACAAATCACTTTCAAACTAGGACAATCGTGGGACATAATCCCTCGGTCCTAAATCCGAATCAAGGGGTAGAATCGCTTTCTGGTCCCTCTACTTCAAACCAAGGGGGTACTACAGTGCCAAATCAAAACAACGGTAGTGGTATGCCTGACTTGGGGGGTAATCCAAACGTGAGAGATAATGTCCTAAACAATGGACAGAATATTCCACGTGTTAATGAGGAAATAGATGTTCAGGCTAATGGTAATGCCCTAATCATGGTAATTTTGGTGCCAATCAAGGACCAAACATCAGGCCTCATGCAAATCAACCAGTTAATCAGCCTGTAGAAATTTCATATGATCCCAACGTCATGTTGAGGAACCAGATTATGGAAATTATACAGGATCAGATGGCTTTTGGGGTGCGTCCCGTCATTAGGCCGATGTACACAAAGCCATATCTTGATTGGGTAGACCAAGCATATCCATGGCTAGAGGGTACAAAGTGTCAGAATTCTCACTGTTTACCGGTTTAGGAGAGGTGTCTACTCTAGAACACATAGGGCGATTCACATTGCAAAGTGGTGATGTAACCGATTACCATAAAATGAGGCTTTTCCTTAGTTCGTTAACAGGAGTAACTTTCTCCTGGTTCATCAACTTGCCAGCGAATTCTGTTCAAACATGGCAACAATTGGAACACTTGTTTCACGCTCAGTTTTATAAAATTGAGTCTGAAGTCACTTTGGCTGATTTGGCGAATCTACGTCAAATGCCAAACGAATGGGCAGAAAGTTTTCTCCAAATGTTCAAGACAGCAAGAAGCAAGTGTTTTGCACCTCTGCCCGAAAAAGAATTTGTCAAAATCGCTCAGAGCTGCTTGAGCTTTGATTTAAAGAAGAAATTCCAGGACAAGGAATTTCCTGACCTTTTCCAGTTGAGTGCGAATGTGATTAGGTATGAGCGACTGATAAGAGAGGAAGAACAAATGAAAAATTCTAGTAAAGAGATTTATTACAAAGACCCAAATTTTGACGTTCATACCATCGACGACGAGTCATACGATCAGGCCGAAATGTGTTTGGCTGAATTGGTCAAAGGGGATACATATACTTGTCCCAAAATGGCTAAGCCTAGACCATCGGGCAAAGATGAGCCCATAAAAGATGGAAACATAAAGGCTAGAACGTTCTCGTTCGACGTGACCAAAGCTGACATTATATTCGATAAATTATATAGGGATAAGCAGATAAAGTTGAGCGATAAGCACAAATTGCCAAACCCTGAACAAATTAAGGGTAAAAAATATTGTAAGTGGCATAATGCATGGTCACATTTGACTAACAATTGCTTGGTTTTCCGTCGTGTATTGCAGGATGCCATTGAATCAGGACGAATTACGTTCGATGATAAGAAAAAGATGGCAGTGGATGAGAATCCTTTCCCACAGCCACTTGGAGTAAACATGGTAACATCTGGATTCAAGAACAAGTTACCAAAATTCAAGTTGGTCGTAGATGATGGAGAAGAAGATCCTAGACCACATCCCAGCGTCTTTGAACGAATCAAGGGGAAAGAACCAAAAAAGGACGAAGAC
>NW_019234041.1:105713-128256 GCF_002742605.1 Olea europaea var. sylvestris
AAAAAATTGCTATAAACAAGTGCAAAAGTGGAAGTTGGAAAACCAATTCCTTGTTCCATGAAAAATGTTGGTTAATCAAACAGGGCCTTAATTGCATTATATAAGGATTCAATCTGAGCAAAACGAGGAAACGTGGACCAATTTAAACATGTGAAAGGATAATTTTCAGCAATTTGGAATATCCTAAATTGACTTAAATTATGATTCTCTATCAACTTGGGACTCTATTTTAAATCTAAATCAAGGTCTAAAATATGAATCTTTCATTTGTAATTAAGGAAGGCTAGAAATACAATCTTGAGGCAAAATTATTATACATTCAAATACATCGAACCCTCAAGATTTGCATCTCAATTTTCTGAATAGTTGGGGGACCCAAATTATATTTTCTATATAGATGGAGATCTTAGTAGCTGTTTCTAAATAGGGGATGTAATTATATTAGTTGTTTCTGAATAATGAATATCATTGAGAAGGCTAAGGCATGGTATTTAAAGGCAGACTATGTAGGCATGAGAGGCTTGCTTGAGATAAGCAATAGAGATGAACTGAGATGGAATGTTGATTTGACGAAACATGAATGTGCATGCAGAAAAAGACATCTTTCTGAAATAGCAGGTGCCCATGCAATATCAGGTATGCTTTCAGGGAATATATACATATATGACTATGCAGATCCATGTTGTAGCAACAAAATGTACTTGAGGTGTGAGACCCTAGTGATTCAACTAATGTTAGGACCTAAGCTATGGTCAATGCGGGGAAAACATCCTCTAAATTCACCTAAGAAGAAAAAACAATTAGATAGACCCAAAAAGTTAAGAAAGAGATCCCAAATAGAACTATCTGCTAGAGTGAAGATGGGAAGAACCGGCATGAGGATAACATGTAAACGATGTGGAGGAGTCTCGACATAACAAGTAAACATGTAAGGCAATATTGACAGTGAAGCTAGATCACAACAAGAATCACAACTAAGTACAAACTTGACTCTCAACAAGATACATGGTTAGGAACAGTAAAGGGGAATAAAAACCCATCTTCATTAACAACTTCACAGAGAAAGTTCAAGGATAAATGATCAAAATCATGAACATGTTGTGATTCCATTAGTATGATTTTGGAAATATTTTGCAAATGTGCAGCAAGTTTTTATAATGTGAACTAATTAAAATGTACATATCAAATTTGCAACGAAAATAGTCAGATATTTTTGTTCAGAGTTGTTCATATTAAATCAATTTGAATTTTTTTTACATGATATTGTGTTTTCAATTTTGCAAATACATGATTAACAGGTTTTGAAGCTTTCTTCATCATTCAAATGTTATGGACTTTTCAAAAATCATAAACGAAGGTTTGATACTTTTATTGCAACTCAATGCTTAGCTTTGGTACTTTTGTTGCAGCATCTATAAAACGTCGGGGTCATCACTGTCCTTTAATTCCACATCAAACAAATAGCAAATAGTGTAAAATAGAAATCAATAACAAAAAGAATGAGAAATCTTCGTCCTGAGTTCAAGTTCATTCAAGAGGTCTTCATCTGCACCAAACAACCATTTCTACATACATTCATCTCTTTTTACGAGCTTTTTTTTCTGACAGTAATCGTGTATATATATATATATATACATATAGTGGAGGAAAGAGAGGAAAATAAATGGGGAATTTTTTAAAAAGCCTAGTCAAACAATGTTATTGGTTATATAACCTCCTTTCAATGTTTTTTGAACAAATAGCCTTCAACTATTAAGCACAATAAACAAATAATATCAAATGTCATAGATACCTTCATTATTGGAAAAGACCCTAACACCCTTATCAATCTAATTAAATTCCCCAATTCAATTTTTGGTCCCCAAAATCACAGTAATCCGATTTCTTCTCTTCAACCATTCTTGCTACTCTAAAATCATATTATTCATTATATTCTTCACCTATTTGGATATCTTTTGAACATTTATCATCTATATTGAAATATCCCATTTAGATTTGAAGAAAGAAGAAAGATAATTTAAGACATCTTATATAAATTGTACATTTAATGACACTCTAACTATTATCCAAAATGTAAAACATCACTCTAGTCATTTTTCGCTGCGTAAAACAGCACCGCAGTCGTTATTTGCTGTGATTTAATTTTTTTTCAACGAAACAATCTCTAATAATGAACTACTGACGTAAATAACACAGAAAAATTGACCATGTTACAAAGAAATATTTAAATGACATAGTTTTTATATTATCGAGATGGTAAAATCATAAGTTGTCCTACTCATATGTATCGATTAAATTAATGAGCATATCTATCAACTTTTGTAAAGTCATGTGTATATCACAACATAAATAAGTACAACTTATTATTTTCTAGAGACACGTATGGATCATAACTATTTATAGTCATGTTTACACATGTAACAGCACATGTGTCGTTTTCATGTCCAGTAATGACATTTGTACCGTTCAAATTTTTTTACCTATATTTAATCCTTATTCAATTAAATAACCTCTAATAACAAAGTCCATAATGTATGTAACATAAAGAGGTTGACAATATCATAAAGAACGGTTGAAATGACATAGCTTTTATATTATCGAAATAGTGAAAGCACAAGTCATCCTATTCATATGCGTCGATTAAGTTAATAAACATATTACTTAACCTTTGTACATTTCATGTACATATTATAATGTTAACAAGTTTCACTTATTATTTATTGAGACACGAATGGGGTGTGACTGCTTGTATTCATTTTTACAAGTAGAACGATACAATGGTCGTTTTTCTCAATAAAGGAACTTATGTCGTTTCGTTGAATTCTCCAATATTTTGATTTATTTTCAAGATAAAGACATTAAGCATTGGACCATCTAACATAAATAAAATGAAAAAGTTATTCACATGATAAAGAACGATTGAAATAACATAGATCATGTGATATCGAATTGGTGAAAGCATAAGTTATTCTACTGATTAACTAAAATATAAATAATAAGCATATCTCTCGACTTTTGTACATATCATGCTCATCTTACAACTTAAATGAGTTCAACTTATTGATTCTAGGAGTCGTGAACAGGACGTGGCCATTTTATAATCGTGTTTATAAACAGAACCCATGGGTCGTTTTCTTCTTAGTAATGGCACTTGTGCCATTCTGTTGATTTCTTCTATATTTGATGTATTTTTAACTCAAAACTTCAAGCATTGGACCCACTAACGTGCGTAAGATAGAAACGTTAATCACGTGACAAAGAATGATTTAAATGATAGGATCATATGATATTGAGTTGATAAATATAATTAATGAGCATATATCTCAACTTTCATAAATATCATGTTCATCTTACAACCTAAATGAGTTTAATTTATTCTCTCTTTAAGCATGGATGGGTCGTGGCTATGTATACTCGTATTTATAGGCAGAATGACACAAGTGTCGTTTAACAGCTCTTGTATCGTTCTGTTGATTTCTCAAATATTTTCCTTCTTTTCCCGACGCAGCAACCTCAAATATGGATCTCCTAACTTAAGAAAGTTAGAAAGGTTGATCACATGACAAAGAACGGTTGAATTGACATAGATTATACGACATTGAGTTGGTGAAACCACAAGTCATTGTATTGATTCGTTAGAAAATATAATCAATGAGCACATCTCTCAACTTTTGTAAATAGAATGTTCATATTGCAATTGAAATGAGTTCAACTTATTGATTCTCGGGGCATGGATGGGTCGCGGCTACGTATAATCGTGTTTATAGACAGAACGACACAAGTGTCGTTTAACAGCTCTTGTGTCATTCTGTTGATTTCTCAAATATTTTCCTTCTTTTTCATCGCAGCGACCTCAAACATGGATCCCCTAACTTAAGAAAGTTAGAAATGTTGACCACGTAACAAAGAACGGTTGAATTGACATAGATTATACGACATTGAGTTGGTGAAATCACACGTCATTGTATTGATTCGTTAGAAAATATAATCAATGAGCACATCTCTCAACTTTTGTAAACGAAATGTTCATATTGCAATTGGAATGAGTTCAATTTATTGATTCTCGGGGCATGGATGGGTCGTGGCTACGTATACTCGTGCTTATAGACAGAGCGACACAAGTGTCGTTTAACTGCTCTTGTATCGTTCTGTTGATTTCTCAAAAAATTTGCATCTTTTTCAACGCAGCGACCTCAAACATGGACATCCTAACTTAAGAAAGTTAGATAGGTTGATCACGTGACAAAAAACGGTTGAATTGACATAAGTTATATGACATTGAGTTGGTGAAATCAGGTCATTGTATTGATTCGTTAGAAAATATAATCAATGAGCATATCTTTCAACTTTTGTAAACGGAATGTTCATACTGCAGTTGAAATGAGTTCAACTTATTGAATCTCGGGGCATAGATGGGTCGTGGCTATGTATCTTGTGTTTACAGATAGAACGACACAAGTGTCGTTTAACTGCTCCTGTGTCGTTCTGTTTATTTCTCAAATATTTTACTTCTTTTTCAACTCAGCGACCTCAAACACGGACCTCCTAACTTAAGAAAATTAGAAAGGTTGATCATGTGACAAAGAACGGTTGAATTGACATAGATTATATGACATTGAGTTGGTGAAATCACAAGTAATTGTATTGATTCATTAGAAAATATAATCAATAAGCACATCTCTCAACTTTTGAAACGAAATGTTCATATTGCAATTGAAATGAGTTCAAATTATTGAATTTCGGGGCATGGACGGGTCGTGGCTACGTATACTTGTGTTTATAGACAGAGCGATACAAGTGTCGTTTAACTGCTCTTATGTCGTTCTGTTGATTTATCAAATATTTTGCTTCTTTTTCAATGCAGCGACCACAAACATGGACCCTCTAACATAAGAAAGTTAGAAAGGTTGATCATGTGACAAAGAACAGTTGAATTGACATAAATTATAGGACATTGAGTTGGTGAAATCACAAGTCATTATATTGATTAGTTATAAAATATAATCAATAAGCACATCTCTCAACTTTTATAAACAGAATGTTCATATTGTAATTGAAATGAGTTTAACTTGTTGATTCTCGGGACATGGATGGTCGTGGCTACGTATGCTGATGTTTATAGACAGAACGACACAAGTGTTGTTTAATAGCTCTTGTGTCGTTTTGTTGATTTTTCAAATATTTTACTTTTTTTCCAACACAACGACCTCAAACATGGATTCTCTAACTTAAGAAAGTTAGAAAGGCTGATCACATAACAAAGAACTGTTGAATTGACATAAGTTATTTTTGATCACATAACAAAGAAAGGTCGATATCGAGTTGGTGAAATCATAAGTCATTGTATTGATTCATAAAAAATATAATTAATGAGCACATTTCTCAATTTTTGTAAACGACATATCCATCTTGTAGCTGAAATAAGTTTCGGGGTTATCTATACTCGGGTTTATAGATAGAACGACACAAGTGTAGTTTTCTTTACAGTAACAGTACAAGTGCCTTTCTCATGGAGAAATTATATTTCTATAACGGCACTTTTATCGTTCTTTTAGAATATTTCATCTTAAAAACAGCTAAAGTGCCGTTCTTAATGACATTTTCATCCTCTAAGCGGCACTTGTTCTGTTCTTTTAGAACTTTTCATTTCAATATCAACACAAGTGTCGTTCTCAATGACATTTCATTCTCAAGCATTGGATCTGTAAAGTACGCGAGAAAAATAAATCACGTGATAAAGAACAATTGAAATGATGTAAATTATTTGATATAAAATTGTTGAAAGTACAAGTGATTCTATTATTTTCAACAAAATAAAAGTAATGAGCATATCTCTTAATTTTTATAAATGTTAGGTCCACCTTGCAACTTAATTGAGTTCAACCTATTATTTATTGACTCAAGGACGGTTGTGGCTGCTTAAACTCTTAATTATAGATAGAATGACACAAATATCGTTTTATTATCAGTAACGACACTTGAGCTGTTGTATTGATTTTTCCTTTATTTTCGTTTATTTCCAAAGCTACGACATTTTCGAATTGAACACCTTAAGTTGTGTTGTTCTCACAATAATAATAGAAATTTATATTTTCGTAACATCACTTATGCCGTTCTCTTAGAACTTTTAATTCCAGTAACGGTGCTAATACCGTTCTCAAAGACTTTTCATCTCAGCAACGACACAAGTGCCATTTTCATAGACAAGTATATTTACAAGTATAATGATAGCTATAAAGTTCTTATATACATTATCATCTTAGTAGCGTCACAAGTGTCGTTCTCATAGACAAGTAAATTTACAATCATAACGACAATTGTGCCATCATTGGGAGGTTAGACTGACAATTAATGAACATATTTCTCTCAACTCATATTTATAGATAGAACACGAAATGGTCATTTCATTTCAGTAACGGCTCTTGTGTCGTTCTATTGATTTCTCTTGTATTTTTGATTTTATTCCAGCACAATGATTGTAAACATTGGACCCCCAACAAAGTATAAACATTTTCATGTCAGTAACATATGTTAAGGAGTTCATTATTGAATGTTGTTTTGTTGAAAAAATCAGATATATGTGAAACTTTCGTAACAACACAAGTGTCGTTACTGGATATGAAAATGACACTTTTGCTGTTACGTGCATAAATACAATTATAAGCAGTTATGGTCCGTTTGTTCCCTAAAAATAATAAGTGAAACTTATTTATGTTGTAATATGTATATGACAATGTATAAAAGTTGATAGATATGTTCATCAATTTAATTGACATATATGAGTGTGATGACTTTTACTTTTACTATTTAAATAATATAAAATATGTCATTTCAATTGTTCCTTGTGTCTAGTCAATCTTTTTGTATTATATACGCTAGCAAATCCATTATTAGAGTTCATATTATTGAAAAAGTCAAACTACAGCAGAGAACGACTGTAGTGTCGTTTTACTTTATAGATACGACTGAAGTGGTGTTTTGTATTTCGTATAGCAGTTGGAGTGCTATTACATTCAATGGTTGCATTTAACACAAAAAATACACTGAATACGAAAACAATACTATCTAAATATTGTTTAATAATAAAAATACAATATAGATGCGATTTCTAAAAGTATCTTTCTTCACTCAAAAGATACTCAAAATAATTGAAGAATATAACAAAAAACATAATTTTAGGGTAGCAAGAATGGTGATTGAATAGAAAGAAAATATGTGATTGTAATTTTGAGAACCAAAAATTGAAGATGAAAATGGGAAGAAGAAGACGTTATTATTTTTTTTTTTTTTTAAATTAGGGTTTTAAGGTGAATTTAGAGGAGAAATAGCTGGATGAAATGAGAAAAGTTAAAGGAGAATTTTGTCATTTTGCCAACTAAAATATTTTGCATTTTTCTATTTGTTTTTATTATTGGTCAAAGGTCATTTAATCAAAGACATTGTTAAGTTAGGTTATTGGGCCAAATTTCCCGAAAATAAATAGTAAAGTGCAATAATGAAGCATAAATGTCATCTGACTAAAATGTCCTTGCATTGGTCAAAATTATCATTTTTTCAATTTTTGATGTCAATTGATGACTTAATTGAAGGTTTCCATTAGATTGAATGCGAATTTTTGAAAGCTCTGATATCATAGTTAACATAAATAAAAAAATTGGATCAAGTCTAAGATAAAATAAAAAATTTGGTACCTTGATTGTAATTCTCCTTTAGCCCTTGTTTGAACCTCATTATTTTCAAAATATATTTTTTCTTTCTCTCTTCTTTTTAATCACATATTTTTCAATAAAAATAATATTATACATAAATTCAAAATTTTTCCTTATTTTTTAAACATAGCTCAAATAAGCTTTTAATAAAAGTATTTTAATGTGGAAATTACAGTTATCCCTAGTTTTCAAATCCCTAATTCAAAGTTAAGATTTCAAGTTTTATAATTCAAAAATTAGATAGTAATACATTTTTTAAATATTAAAAATAAAGTTATAAAAAAAATAAAATCCACAACCCACCTCACTAGCCCTAAAACTCTCTCTCTCTCTCTCTCTCTCTCTCTCTCTCTCTCTCTCACCCCTATATTCCCTCTCATCCCCTTCTCCATCTTTTCTTCGACGACAGGACCAACATGTGACGACACTAATTCATCATCACAGGGTGCTTCTGTTGCTCGTTCCTCTACTTCTTCTTGTTGGAGTCATCTTTACAAAGGGCATAGTTTGTTTTTAGGGATTTTTTTTTTGGTGTTTGCAACATCGCTGCACCACCCTATGCTGTGGTGTGATGAACTTGTGGTGGTATGGCGGCATGGTGAATTTTTGGTTGCGGTGTGGTGGATTTTGTGGATTTGTGAAGGTTTAGAGGTTGGTCTGCTATGGATGCAGCATCGTCGCACTACTATAGCGGTTGAGGTGTGGTGGACTTGTGAAGGTCGTGAGCGACATCGTTAATTTGTGGTTGTGGTGTGGTGGATTTGCAAAAGTTTGGTGGCTGGTCTGATGGATTTGTGGAGTCACGTTGTCGAGAGGTGGTGGATGCAGCATCGTCGCACTACTATAGCGGTTGAGGTGTGGTGGACTTGTGAAGGTCGTGAGCGACATCGTTAATTTGTGGTTGTGGTGTGGTGGATTTGCAAAAGTTTGGTGGCTGGTCTGATGTGGATTTGTGGAGTCACGTTGTCGAGAGGTGGTGGTGACAATAGTTATGGCGGCAACGATGACGATGGTGGTGGGCTACTGCAAAGAAGTGGCTAGGTGGTGGTCACAAGTGTTGTGGGGTGTTTGTGACCAACTAATGGGTTGAATGTGACCAATAATTGGTTAATTTGTGATAAATAAATAATTAGTAGTGGGCAAAAACTGATCGAAACCGCTCAAACCGACCGAACCAACCTAAACCGCTCGGTTTGGGTCGGTTTTTGCAATGAAATGGGTTGGGTTCGGTTATTATTTGGCATTTTCTATCGAGTTAGGTCAGGTTATGGGTTATGGTATAAACCCAACCCATCAGTATTCTCCTTTTCTTTTCTTGATTCTTACTGTACGTATTCATTATATTTTTGATGTTTTCATATTTGATTTTTTGGGGGAAAAATGATGAAAATCTCAGCTTTGTACAAACGCAGCATCAACAATTGAAATCTGGTGATGCAATGAGCGGCACTTTCCACACGAGATTTTCTATTCTAAAGAAGAAGGAAAAAAAATCCATCACAACACCCAAAGACGGCATTTTTCTTTCGCCTCTCTCTCCGCCAGTATCCGTCATCAATTACTAAGGTGATTTTTTTTTTTTTTTTACCCGTTAGTCTCCTATGCTTTCTGGACTTTTTCATGTAGTTTTTTTTTTTTTTTTTTACCCGTTAGTCTCCTATGCTTTCTGGACTTTTTCATGTAGTTTTTTTTTTTTTTTTCAATGATTGATTATGCTTTATTACTTTAGTAAGTTTGGGCATTTATTAGTAATCATAGTTCCATTTCAATTTTATGGTTTTTGGAGGATCTTGAAGTTTATGCTTGATTTTGCTTACTTTTCCCGTCGAAAATGAAGAAACATACATTTATCGTTGACGTTTATGCTTGATTTTGTGTTTGAGTTGTTAGTTGTCTGATTTTCTTGTTTGTAGTACATGATATTTTGAATATTAAAGTAGTCAGTTCTTGTTTAGTAAAGTAACACTTGAAAAAAAGACATTAGTTCTTGTTTGATAAAGTAAAATTTGACCAACATAGTTAAATAGATCTTGTTTGATAATAAAAATCGACCAACCTAACCCAAATTGATCGAAAATTGGTGAGTTGGGTTGGGTTAAAAAACATAATTGGACTGGGTTGGGTTGGGTTAATTTTTAATCAAACCGATCATGTTGGATTGGGCAAAAAATCGACCCAGCCCAATCCACACCCACCCCTATAAATAATACGTGATCTAAAAATTGTGTGGTGACCAATAAAAATTTTTATTCGTGTTCGAAAAATAATATGTGACCAATAAAATTTTTAATTTGTAATCAAAAAATAAGTTGTGATTAAAAATTAATTTGTGACTAATTATTTTTTTGATTTGTGACCGATGAACAAATTGTGACCTACAAAATTTTTGAATTGTGATCATAAAAAAATTTAATTGGTAATTTGTAATCAAAATGTATAGATCTCTGATCTAAATATATTTAATTAATAAAATAATTAATTAACTAGTTAAATCATAAATAGATTTTAATAAAAATATGACTTTTGAAGTTTAAAACTTATTTTTCTTAATTTTGAAATGTGTGATACTTAAGTCCCGTTTGTTTCTTATTTTTTGTCAAAAAAATGAAAAAAAGACGTTATTCATCACATCAAATTAACACATTTGACTTTATCTTTCTTGAATGAGTTTCATAATGATTATATTTTTTATTCTCCCTTTTATAATAAGAATGTCAGCTTAAATCCTTACTTATCAAATTTTCCGTATTTTAATTCGGAAGGGCTGAGATCCGAAGATCTCCCCGGTCCTCAGCCCCTACAAAAGTGGGAAAAAAATCAAAATAACAGGATTTTTGTGTGCGTCTCTCTCTCTCTCTCAATTTTGAGGTGTAATGGGTACCTTCAAACTTGAGCCTTCTCATATGGGTATTCGCCAAAACCTCCAAATTTCCGCAACCAATTTCACTCCACGAACACTAAGAATCAGCTGCGGCCTAAGAAGTGGGCCCAGGAAACCGATGTGGAGAACAAGAGTGCTTTCCACAGAGGCAATTCAAGCTGTACAGTCACTAAAATTGGCACAAAAATCCCCATCCAGATTAGAGCAAGTTTTCAGCAATAAACTCAGTAGGCTTTTGAAAGCTGATTTATTAGATGTGTTGGCTGAGTTACAAAGGCAGAATGAATCGGATTTAGCCCTCAAGGTATTGTTTAAAATTTAAAGATTGCTTCGTTACAGTTTTCTTTTTCTTTTTCATTTTTTTATTTTGGGTTATTTTATTCCGCATAATAAAGTGATTTTTTAAGTTTTATGGTGCTGTATCTGGTTTATAAGTAATTTATTTTCATTAACAAAAGTTGTACGATTTCATCAAGTCGTCAATATTGTGATAGAAAAGGTATATAACATGCCAAGTATGTGTTTATGTTTACTAGTTTTTCTTTCTTGATTCATGATTTTTTTTAGTTGGGGCTGTTTCTTTTCTGTAAATTACTGCCAAGTTTTGGGAATCCATATGTTTTAGAGAGATTTAATTAAAATAGCCTATGCTGAGTGGGAAAATTGGCTTCCAATACACGTGGAAGATAGATAGATGGGGAGAGGGGTGGGGAGAATGCCAGAGACTTGTAAAAGAAAAAGAAGGGATACAAAGAATAGCCGAAAGACAGAAAAGGGGGGAGGGAGATGTTCGTGGCAACAATTTTGTTTGGTCTGATGGTAGTCGGCTCAAATGATCATATTGGGTCAAGGGTTTGAACGCCTCCTTTTACATGCAATACATTTTGCTTGGACATTATTTGCATGGAAGTGTATAATGCGTATAATTTTAGCCCTATATGGAAGGCTTGCAAGTCAGTTCTGATCCCATACGACCTCTCATTAATGCTCAATCAACTCTATTTAAAATTTTTGCCTGTTGGACTTGGTATCAACCACGTGTGTTAATAAATTTGGTTTTTTGAATCTATTTAGTCACAAGTGTCGCATTTTTGTAGTATCATCCTTAGAAATTGATTAAGGTGTAATAATGAAGTTCAAAAATTAGCTCACACGACTTAGAAACTCTTCTGGTTTGTATAATTTGGAGTTGGGAGTGATGTCTCTTGAGATTATCCATTTGTATCAAGTTGCTCTGGGGCTTGGTCATTCTTCAGATTCGTAAGTGATGGTTTTTGGGTCTTGGGGAAACCTAAAACACAGTGAATGTACTGAATAAATAGCTTGACCACAATCTAATTCTACCACTTGTTTTTAAGTGGTTTGATAATCAGAAACTTGTTATGAGCGGAATGATGCAGCTTCATTTTTTCTTTACATATTTAAATATAATATACCCAGTCTGCTAACTTTTTTTTTGCTGATCTTCGCATTCAAGCAGTTTTTTTGGGTCTATAGTATTGAAGGTGCAATTTATAATTATGAAATCTTGGTCGTATACTGATTTTTAATGTATTTGTTCTTTTGGTTTTTTTGTATCATTTACATTATTCTATTGTAATATTTTTATTATTTAATCTAGAAGTTCAATTTATCTGATATGCGTCAGGATTCAGGTGTTTAACTTTGTGAGGAAGGAACTATGGTACGAACCGGATCTGACTTTATTCAACGACATGTTAATGATGGTGGGGAGGAATAAAATGATTGAGATTGCTGAACAACTTCTTCTAGAATTAAGAAATGAAAGCTTAGAACCAGACGCTAGGTCCTATACTGAGATGATTGGAGCCTATTTTAAAGTTGAAATGGTAAAGAAGGCAATGGATACATACGAGCTGATGAAGGCTTCAGGTTGTGCCCCAGATAAGTTAACCTTGACGATTTTGATAAGGAATCTTGAAAAGGCTGGTGAGGGGGCACTTGCAGCGGTATTGAAGAAGGAATGTACTGAATATGTTGAATATCCCGAGAAATTCCTTGAAGAAGTTGAAAGGACGCACGTAAGTTGCCTGACCCTTGATGCACAATTCCTTTGTCAGGCGTCTTTTATTCTCTTGGTCGTAACTTAACTAACAAACAGAAATGACATAATCCTTCTAACTCGTAAGCATGGACTGATGTTAAAATTTACTGATCCTGCATCAGGATTTTGAATATGCTTGTTCATGATACTGAATAGCCATAGATTTCACAGTTTTGACATACTTAAATTCTTGTTTTTGGTTTCAGATTCGAAGCAATGTATAACTGAATCTTCTTTTGTTTGACAAAAAAATAATCATCAATCTAGTCGAATGCAACTTTGTCCTTGGTTTTGTTTGGCTTAAAAATTCTGAGATGCTTTTATTTCCTGAAGCGTTGTAGGGAGCTGTGGCACTTGCACATGAGCACAGATGGAAGTTTGAACTTTTAAATGATTCCTTGTTAGGCCTGGCCTTAGTGTAAGAAGAGACGTTCTAGCATTTCCTGGTTTGGAGTCACTACAGAAGCCTGTTTTAATTAGAGACAGCCTTCTCACAATTACAAGTTAATAATCTCTGATATTTAATAGAACTTCTGGGGACCATCTCCATGCTATCAAATGAAATGTTTTCGATACCCAATAATTGATACTTAAAATATTCCTTGATAGTATTCATTGTGAGAGGAAATGAAGACATAAATGAACATAAATATAACAATTTCTTCCATGAAACATTAGGTTCTAAACATATTTGGACTATAGTTACTTCTCACTCCAGGAGTCAAGTTAAATTCATGAAAGTCATGCTTTTCTATCTCAATGAGGCACAACATTCTCTCGATAACACTTAAAAAGGCCACCAAAAGCTTCTTAAGTATTTATTTGAAATTTAATTATATGTTTTAGAGCTAAATGGTACAAGTCAAACTTCACGTGCATTGTTTTGGTTGCTGGATCATGGAACTGGAACGGTGAAAAAGGATTTATGTAGTTGACCCCAAGTTTATTGAGAAGAATGCTTAGTTTAATGTCAGAGAAGCAAAAACATTTGTCAATTTATTGTACATGTAAATAATTAAAAAGCTTTCATAGTAAATAATTTTTGATCTGCCAAGATTATCAATTAAGATGGTTGATTATAAATAGTTGCTCATTAGACTTGATATAAAGTTGAATAATATTAGGACACATATAAATTCATTGACAGGTTTCTGATTCCTTCTGTGTAGTTCTTTACTACCTCTTTAATGTTGCAAATTTACTGCATGTTCACCAAAGAATTTGCCTATGTCATTTAATTACATAGAAGTATGTTTTTTCCATCAGACCATGCATAAAGCTTGTAAGATCTTTGTCAATTTGAACTTCATTGATAATCTTCTGCTTCATGTAAAAGTACATTTACTATTATACGAGTTTTTAGTTTTCCTTTTTTACAGCCGAAGAGAAGGTCACTTAGACTTGTTTGACGATATCTAGCACGTCTGCCATCGGATACAAGAGCTTTTCTTTGGAGCCGAACCAATTTGTCCCCGAAAGCAGGCATCTACAAGAAACTTGATGATTTACTTATATTGGTTCCCAAATATTGAGCTCCAAGCATCTCAAACTCGAGGTATCTTGTAGATCAGATCGTTAGTTGAATGAAACTATTTTCCTTTGTCAGTATATTTTAAAGGAATTTGTCATCTTGCAAGCTATTGGTATTGGTGTTTCGCTACAATTATAAGTTCCAAGGAATGCCTGAAATACCTTAGTACATTAAGAACCCAAGTGTCTGATGGGATATTCGGTTGGCCTCTTATAAAATTTTGTATATATTATCATACATTCGGTGAGATGCATGTTTTATTTGGATAACTCTGCTAACTTTGAGTGATGCTACCACGAGGAGTTTGACATATTTTTTTACGGGGTGGGACACTTGGCAATTTTTGATTGGTTGTTGACAAAAGAAAAAAATGGCAGCCATACAGGTGTTGCCCGTGAATATTTCCCTGTACGCAGGGAAAAATCCATACTTCTGTTAAGCTTGACGTACCATTAAATATTATTGCAATAAATGGCATGCTAATTTCACCAAAAAATGGAACTTTTGTAAGGTGTAAGGTAATAACCAAGAACACAGACATTGCAAATCATAATACAGAAAATTTCTTCACAGAAACTAAGCAAGAAAACAATTTTCTGTGAGAACTTCAAAGAGAGGTAGCACAAAAAAGACCCATGTTACAGAGTATTGTTACTTGCTCTTCAGCCAGCTAAGTGACTTGGAGACTTATTGAACATCGTGTACCACATGTATGCCCTGGACAGCACCATTTCAAGATCCATTTCATTCCAGTTCCGAGTTGGAAGGTGCTGAAGAAACATGACCATATCCTGGAATTCAAGCTTCTGGAGCTTATCTGACCACTGGAAAATATAGTTAACAAACTTCAGTTTTGACTATTGACATCAAATATTACCAAGTCATTATTCCACTGTTTCAAGTAACACTGTAAAGGGAAGAAAAATTTCACATGAAGTAGGTGTGATTTTAATCACTAATTATAGAATGACCTATTGGAGTTAATGAAGTTCCATCAAATATCATATTACTATTTAGCAAGGTGGAATATTCAATTTCATGTTATTTATCAGAATCGAATGAATATCAGATATTCATGTGAAATTTATATTACCGTTAAAAGAAAGCTGGCAAATACGTACACGAGGAAATCTCGCAATGCATCTCCTTCTGCAAGATATGTGTCCCACAAGCGGGCTACAAGATGAAAAGGAATCTACAGAGCATATAAATCCATTAGGTGTATCCTTTGTACTAGGAATATTATCAAGGTTGATGTCAGAACTCAAAATACAAAAATCCACAAAGAAGTAGTAAGCCCATCAAATCACAGGTTTTCTCGACTTTATAAATTGGATTAACCCATACATAGATGAGCACTTGAAAAAAATGAAGAAATGATGCATGTATGGATACATACCTCACGTATAAGAAGGCAATTGAACCAGCGGAAAGCAAATTGAAGAAATTCAAGCCCCTGTTCCTCCATGCGGGTTGAAACAGGTTCTGGTAAATTCAGAAAAATGAACTAGTAAATTAATCAATGATGATAAAAGTGAGAAAATTGACAAATAAATTATGTCAACCCAGTTATGTATTTTCCAGCTTTTCCTTCATTTTCTAACCACCGTTTTTTTCCTATGTCTGCGAGGTGACCTCCTAGCAACAGAGAACATGAGTTACTTGTTCCAATGGTCGTTAAACTTAGGTCCATGTCTTTGATTAGTCGCTGAAATTTAAACTGTCGAGTTTTGGTCACTGAACTTAGGTCCATGTTTTCAATTGCTCACTAAATTTAGGTACATGTCTTCGATTGCTCATTGAAATTTAAAATGTCGAATTTTGACCACTGAATTTTGGAATATGCAGTACATTACTCACTGGCATAACCGTTGAACTTTAAAAAATATCGAGTTTACAGTGAGTAATGTACAACAATTTTTAAAGTTTAATGAGTAATGTACAACAATTTTTTAAGTTCAGCGGCAAAAACTCGACATTTTAAACTTTAGTGACCAATCAAAGACATAAATCTAAGTTTAGTGACGATTGGAACAATTAACTCCAGAAAACATGTATACATGATAAAGGAGATATATAGGCAATTAGCGACACAAAAATGCTAGGAAGGAAACTAAAGAAACGAACTTAAGTGAGTGCTTAAATCAACTAATGATGAGCATTTGGCCAACCGCATAAAAGCACCAAGTAACAAAAATAAAGAGAATTATATCCTGCTTTACACAGAAACTGACTTATAATCCACTAAGTTATTTGTATATGTGATACCAACTAAAAAGTCAGTAGCATGTAATGTGGGATGTACGTGTAAAGGAAGAAAACTTTGCTATTTAGAGGGAGGCTAGTAGCGAATAAAGGTCATGAAGAGTAATACCATCAATCCTTCTAACCAACTCCTTTAGCTTAAACACAAGCCTCTGAATTCCTGGCTGAGCAAATGTGTAGTGGTCTTGCATACCATCAAGCAGCTTAGATAGACACCAATAGCAGTCAGCTTCTACGTTAGATATTTTCTCAGGAGAAAGGTCAGCCATAGACCAAGTATCAACACTACCACTTAAGTATTCTGATAAGAAAACAACTAAGAAGGGTGTAGCAAGATCATTTATTCCTTGGACATAACCACTAGCAGGATGCCGAATTGCCCTGGAAAGGGGGAATATATAAGATGCACCTTAGCCGAACAGACATGATAGTGTAGCCGTAAAGATTTCAGACATTGGGAAACTAAGGTATCATACAACATACATATTTGTAATTTATTATTATTATTATTATTTTATTATTATTATTTTTTTTAAATAACGTACATGGTAAGCTCAAATGAAGAGGTCAATCTAAACTAACACGAAATGAGCAGATTCAGAAGGATTTCAGCCGCTGGAATTTAAATTTGGAGAGAGAGAGAGATGTCTCAAATTTTGGAATCTACGCAGAAACAGATTTAGATTTTAAAGTTTAAAGTGGTCACATTTACAAGCAAAATCTCAGTAAAAAGATGACAGTAAATGCAAAACTCAATATCATAATCAATTCTTGAGTTGGTAAAAAGAAAAATAAGAGTAAACGTAAACTCAATATGGATAAGAGTTTGAATCTCTAACTATCCTATAAACATATCAAGATAAATAATGTCATCATCAGCGATGTTTGAGTTGGTCAGAAAGAGCCCAGTTAGATGGTCTTCAACAACTTCAAACCACAGATCAGAGCCATATCAATAAGCATGCTGTTATCTTGCTACAGAATCAACAATAGTTTAAATTTAAGAGAACCTCACATGACTCTCTTTTGATATACCACTAAATCATTACAAGAAATTGTCATCAATAATCTCCACTTTTTTATTCCCAGAAGGTTTCCAAGTATACAAATTGTAGGGGGAAGCCAAAAGAACATACTTGGAGGAAATGCTACAGAAAACACACACACACACACACTCACTCAGATAGAGAGATAGCGGTTTGTGGTTGAAATTTAAGGGTTATTAATCAAAGTGTCATAAAAATTGGACGACATGCTGCATTAGACATTAGTACAAAGTAGGCTTCCTTTAACTTAAATTTTGTTAAAATATACAGTGAACCTAGTTTATTATGTGATCTCAATTTCGGTGATTAAACTCACTTAATCTAAAAAGAGATGAGATTTAATAAACCCATTTCAAAGACCAGTATAGTTATACCATATATGACAATTATTGAAGCCTAAAGCTTCCCAGTATATCATCTTCCAATGTTTATTTACAGTTTTTGTTTTTATGGAGAGTTTACCCATTTTGACTCATTAGGTTGCAGCAATGAAGCTCTCCCTACGAGGAATTTCCTACGTCTCTTGTTATTTCTCGTTCTTCCTCTCCCTTGTTTCTGAATCTGCACTAACTTGTCAGAAGTCGATTTTTCTCTGGTCAACAAGTATTGGTACAAAAAAAATTCATTACAAAGCCATTATCACCAATGTCAGTTTCCGTTGAATTTCCAAAGCTTCTCTGACAGTCATTAAATCACATTTCCTTTAACCCCGATCTCCAATTGGACACCCACCTCTTTTCAGCTTGTTTCTGTATCTGAACTGATGCAGTTCCTCATCAAGGTCCAAAAGCTCTTTGATAATCAGAAATATTGATCAAATCACATTTGCTCTCATTCTAATCTCCACTGACCTCCAAGTGTTTTGGTCCCTCATGAAATTGTTTCTTCTTACTTTGATTTTCTTATTCTTTCTTTCGAAGCTAAGAATAATTTCTTTAGGAAGCCAATTTGTTCCCTTTAGCAAATTCAACCTTGACAAAAGTTGCATTCTCGAGTCTTTTATATCATCTCGAGAAGAACCCAACACGCAAAGATGTTTATCATTTCTCACAGTGAGAGGCTCATGAACCAATCTCTTTTTCCATCAAAAGGATCAACATAATTAAGGAAAAAGTAAGGTGTGGAAAAGTATCTAACCACGTGTAAAGTATTCGCTCCAACGACTTTAGAACTTCTGCTTGTTGAAAGAAAGAGACATCGGGAACAGTTCTGGGACAATCAACAGCAATCTAACCATCACAAGCGAAGCAATCATTCTGTGGCTGCATAATACTGTGAAGTAGACACATGGGAAAAACAAACAGCTGGTTGGGGCATATCATACCTGACGGAGCATGCTGATCTCTTCATCTGTCCGCTCTATGTCAGGAATATCATAATACTGTGCAACACAATCGAGATACTCCAGGCGCTTTCTTTTCAGAACTCCCTCCCTTCTATCTGAATTAGAGGGTGCATATCCCTGTTGTCAGTTCAGTTTAAAATTCAAAATGCCAAAAAGAAATTCTTGTTTAAAACAAATCTAAAACTCAGCCTGCTAAATATTGTAATCAAAATCTGAAACTTCAAGATAGAAAAATATCATGGAACCAATATTCCAAACAACAGCTACTCAAGACGAAAAAAAAATAAAAGAAGAGAAGAAACAAAAAGAGAAAAAAAGGATCAGATCTCCTGAATATATGAAGCTTCAGAATTCAAAAGTTTCTAAGGATGGTAACATTTACACTAAAACTGTTTTAGTAAAGCTCCAATAAAGAGTTGCCTAATCCTAACCAAAGCTGCAAGCAAAAAGCCAATAAATAAAGCCGCTGTGCCTCTACCTCGTATATTGCTATTCTTAAAGCAGAGAGTATTAAATGATATAATAAATCATGATAATCCCCTGATACATCGTCAATACTGCCTTCATGGATTAGAAGTTGAACACAGGATTTCCATTCATTATTTTAATGATGGAATTTTCTCTTAAGAGGTGTTGGGTCATTTAGGTTTTCACTCCCTTCATAAGCCATTTTGTGTTATAAATTTACTTGTCAAGCAGAATGAAAATGATATTGAACATGCACACCGCACTTTGAATATAATTCTTTTTGTACTATGTTCAAACTAGGGAAGCATTGCCCCTATCAGTTCCTTTGTGCGGGATACTCCAAATAGAAAGATGCAGTACAGGTTCAACAACAGATATTTGCATATAATGAATTCCATTACAAAAATCTTTCTAAAGTAAAAAACCCAAATTGGAAACCAGACGTACCAACAGAAGCCTCCATACAGTAGGACGCAAGTAAGGTGGGACACCACTCCAAGCTAATTCACGCAGCTTTTCTGCATGGCGAAAGAATGAAAAAGAACGAAGGAAGCAAAATTAAACATAAAAAGAAAAGATCTCTTTTCTCTTTCTTGAGAAGTTGAAGATAAGTGAAATAATCAGTCACATTACACACCATCACAACTTAAGACCAGCATCACTACAAGCAAATAGCTACAATTATCATCTAAAGACTATGGAACTTCCATAAACCTGAAAAGATACAAAAGGAAAAATCAATGTTCATAAATACATTTCAATACCTAAGACGACGGTAGTTCCAGATAATTCTTTTTGGAATTTCGTTAGCCTTGCAGAATCTGTAGATCTAGCTCCCATTACTGTTTTCTGAACCTCATTGGACGTATTTTCAGTACTTGCTGTCGATGCTTTTGTCTTGTTAGCAGATGAACTGGCATTTGCGTTGCTTCTGGTTTGGATTACGTCCTAATGTAAATAAATGTAAAATCCATCGTTAAGATTTAATTGTCATATCTATGTAACATATATGACTGTTATGAATAGATAACGATCGAAAATTATCACTAGTACTACCTCAGCAGATCTATCAAGCTGTTCCCCATGTTCAATATCATTGTTTGAGAACCTTATGTTGTTACTTGGAGATTGCAGAGCTGATTGATCCAGAGGATCCGACCTCTGAGTTATCAATACCTTACCAGGAAAACTTCGCCCTTTGAGCATCCTGTACAGTTTATATTTAACATATATTCAGAACATGGATGAAGAAAAAGAAAAAAAAAAAAAAAAAAACTCTATGCAACTGAATTAATTTATCATGGCATCAGGAATATTAATGCTCAAAAAAAAAAGACAAACACAAGCAGAATAATGGATTATATTTCTTTTAGAATCTAGGATATTGCTGAACCTTTGACGATGTTTATGTTGAACTATTGAAAATAAAACAATAAATCACTTATAACAAAGTTGTAATAAAAGCAGCAAAACCAATACAAAAGCCTGGTTACTGAAAGTTTAGGCATTTTCACCAACCAGAAGTTCAATAATATTGAACAGTATCAATCACAGTCAATATCTGATGAAAATGGGGGAGCCTGCAACTCGCAACATTTATCATAAGAGTCTTGCTACAGAGACAAGGCTCCATGGCCCTGTCCATTTAGAAAAATCCTTATTATAATTACCCATTAAATTATAATTCATTTTTCTCTTTCTACTTATCAACCAAACATTCTTTAATAAAATAATATTACACTTAACTCAAAAACTTTTCATTTTTTATGTTTTATTTTTAAAACCACATGTCCTTCAAAATAATACTATTGCTTCATTACAATGTGGAATAACGAGGGCCAAACGGGCGATTAAAAATTTTATTGAAATTTTGAAAGTAGGAGTAAGCTAAACAGAGTAAATAACTTATTTCAGTGAATCCCAGTTGAAAGAATAAAAATATCACAAGATATTAAAAAATAGATCACATAATTAACCGTTGAGAACCCAAAAAAAAAAATCATCGAATTAAGCAATGTACACAATTTTAGTTGCATCATTGGAACGCACAAATCATTGTTCCATGATCCTGTAATTCGCCAGAAAGAGGGGGAAAATAACTTTACATGCATATACAATTTAAACAACCAAATCTACTGAAAATAGAACTCTAGATATCGGCTAACAAACACCATAGCAGTTAAATTAATTCGCAGATCAAAATTCATAAGAATTCTTAAATTAAATTCCATTTGATTTTTCAGTATTAATTTGCAAATGGGTATCCAAATCTGAACCAAAATAGAAGAAACACTAGACCAACTGGGAAATGAGATTTCCCTCGATAACAAAATTCTGGGTTTTGCAAGAATTGATAGTCAATTATTGTCGGATCTATGGGTTAAAATTAAACACATACCCTTGAACATTTCTAAGGGTTTGATTGAATCTTGAATCCAGAGTAGAAGGTGAAGAAGTATCTTTGTTGCGATCGTCTTCTCTACTATAACTGCTGCTGTTGCTTCTCATGGACATGGTTTACGGCACCAACCGTGCCTTTTTCTCTTACACTAACGATTTGAAAGGATAAATTCACAGTCAATCATTAAATATTTAATTATTGAAGAACAACTCTATTATTAATTTAAATTATTATTTTGTTACATATATAAACTATTTGTCGAGAATTATATTTTAAGGTAATATTTAATTATTATTATTATTTTAAATAAAGATGGATGTTATATCCACTGTCCACAGATTATCTTTAAATAAATCTTTTTTTTTTTTTAAAATTATCACAGACTAACAACTCCGTTATTAATCTTAAATTCTTATTTTATTAATATATTTGTTGAGAATATTTTCTTTTATATATTTATTATTTCTATTATAAACTATTTGTCGAGAATTATATTTTAAGGTAATATTTAATTATTATTATTATTTTAAATAAAGATGGATGTTATATCCACTGTCCACAGATTATCTTTAAATAAATCTTTTTTTTTTTTTAAAATTATCACAGACTAACAACTCCGTTATTAATCTTAAATTCTTATTTTATTAATATATTTGTTGAGAATATTTTCTTTTATATATTTATTATTTCTATTATTGATAAAATTTATGTCGTTAAAGTAAATTCAAGAAAATTAGTTTGTTTAATTATTAAAAAAGGAAAATCTTACTCAAAAATTGTAATGGTAAATACTATTTGAGTTTTCCTTCTTTTTTTTTTTTTTTTTTTTGTA
>NW_019234041.1:129825-160492 GCF_002742605.1 Olea europaea var. sylvestris
TTCTACATCACTTACAACTCGAACGAAAACTTAAATCGAGTGAATTGTTCTATCATTCAATAAGGTACAAATAGATAAAAGTAGTCCATTAACCAATCTTATCATAGTATTCATTTAATAATTGAAGATGTTGCAGTATATATATTTCCCTTTGAAATGATGAAATTTCTCTAGTAAAATGGCTATCAATGTCCCCATACCCAAACATCTCAAAGCCCACATAGCCAAATTTGTCCCAAACCTTTGATTCATTTTATTATTTTCTTGAAGTTGACAACTTAACAGAAGTAAATAAGAGAATTGGAAGTAAAGAATGAAATGCTATCATATGTCACAACCCTCTATTAATAACAAAGGAACAAAAGACTTAGTCCCCGTTTTGATTCCCTTTAACACAAAACTTTTTTTTAATTTTCATACTCATTTTTAACTTCATATTTATACAATAAAATATTTTACACATAAACTTAATTTTTTTCCTTCTTCTTAATCACATATTTTTCCAAACGACCACTATTCAAAAATCGAAACTCCATTTTTTTCAATATAAAGATCATGACAAGGAAACCTGCAAAGAGTTGCAAGCTATGTAATCATTTGTTAGCTATCCATTTTGGATTATAGACCATCTCGAAGCAAGGTCACGTCACATGCGACTTTTTGAAAATAAAATTTTGAGGTGTAAAATGAGTTGATCGTATTTTAAACAAATTTGATATGGTATTGGACACTCTAGAGTCACTTCTCAATACTTGTATCAGACCAATGAAAAATTATACGAGTTGAACAAAGTTCGACATACATTAAATATGAATTGTGTATCTGACACAAAGGACAACATGGATTATAAAAAAAAATGTGATTATGTATCTGAATTAATTTTGCCCCTCTATTATAAATCCTCTAGAGATGTAATATTATTTACCTTTACACAAGTGATATTTAATTTATTAGTATAGAGTCGATTATATCAATTAATTGTAAATAAACTCATTCTTCTGTAAGTAGTATCACTGTCCATGGAGTGTAAGTGCATATCCATTCATCAATTATTTATGGAAGTGAATTCTTATATTCAAATTAATATAAAATGGGACCTTCATATTCTTTTCTTGTAAAGAAATCCAAAGAAGTTGACAGTTTTTGCAATTCGACTACATCTTTACTTGGAGGTACTGATGTCCTGACTTAATTTGCTCCACTTTTAAGGTTCGTTTGGTCGTGTTTCTATTTCTACTTATAATTTTTTTTTAAGCCAGTTTCCTCTAAAAGTTCTTATAAATAGACAAAACACTTTCAAAAAATAATTTAAATAAGTTCAAGAATAATTTCTTAATTTCGAAAGTAATTTTTGAATTTTTAAAGGTATTGTCAAATGAACTCTTAATCCTTTCTATATCTTTATAGTAACGTGTGATAAGCATTGCTTCTTGCTTCACTATTAAATAATAGAAAATATTTAGGCCCTGTTTGAGTCCCATTTTTACCTCATTAAAATGAAAAATATGACCGTTATTCATCACATCAAGCCACCATTTTTGAATTTCTATCTCTTGTGTGGGGCCCATAACGGCTCTATTTTTCATTCTCGTTCTACAAATAATGTGGTTCAAACGGGCTCTTATTTTATTATGTCATTAATTTTAGTAACTTTTCTAACAAAAAAAATGGTTATTTACTTTAAAATTTACTTAATCAAAAAATAGTTATTTACCTTAAAATTTACTTATGAGTAAATTATTTAAGCTTAGCCAAGCGTGCACTTTTGGTACCCCAAACTGCGAAAAAGCTGTCAACTCCGAAGGAATTGGCATAGTCCCAGTTGCAAGCAAACTTTAATAAAATCCAGTAAAGTGTCAGCCATGTGCATAAAGTTATGGAACCTTCAAATCCTTCCTTTCTCTATACTCTATGCTTTACAATTGTGATGCTTTACAATTGTACATTCGCTTTTGCAATTTAAAGCCTCCAATTCCAGCTCTAAAGTTCTGCAAATATGGCAGATGTTTTGGTTCAATTCCAGCTAAATATCATTAATTAAGTACTGGTTCCCTTTTTTGCCGATGATCTACACGAGTCTGCAGAGGGAGCATGATCACTATTATGTAGCTGAAGCTTTCTTTTTTCCTCTTTCTATATAATTGTAGTGTTTTCTTGAAAAGGGGCTCAAAGAATTCTGCTAAGGGATTAACTGAGATGAGAATCACAGGGGAACTAGTTAGAAGTGCGTTCTCGAAAAGCCTGTCTGTACGAATGCGTGACAGCCATGTAAGTTAATTGCATTCAAGTTGTTTGATAATTTAACTCATAGAATGCTGATAGTATATTGTACATATGCCTGGATTTGTTTTGATTTGGTTTGAAATTAGTAACTAAAGTTTGAGAGAATTTATTGTAATCAGGCTAGGAGTTATACTGTGGAAAAGAAAAGATGGAGTTCAGTAAGATCATACCTTTGCGGGGATGAGTTTAGTTCAATAGTTGCAGAGGATGATTCATCGAGCTTCACACCTGCAATTGATGAAGGTGAATTTACTTCAGTTTATGCAGAGGCGGATACGGCTTCTATTAAAAGCTCTGAGGCCACTGTCAATCAACCATTGGCAGGAGATTTCAAGGACCAAGCAGCTGCTGAAATCAATGAGGTGAAGAATGGAAATCCAAAGGAAAAGCAAAACTCAACCTACAAACTTTTTCAGCAAGAAGATGCTGCAATGATCATTCAGTCGGCATTTAGAAGATTTCTGGTCAATATACTCACCATATATGCATCAAGTTTATGTGGAGTTTTACGTGTAAATAATCATTATAGTACCGTAATATATGCAAATGTTTGATGATACTTGTACAAGAAAATGAATGTGCGTAGGTACTTGGAAAGACAATTAAACAAGAACTTAGAGAATGCTGATCTCCATTGATAAATGATGTTTCTTTAAGTGAAGTATTTTCTGGATACTCCATTTGAGTTGTTTGAGTGCTTAAAATTTCAGGCTCGACGAGCTAATGAAGGAATGAAGTTGCAAGATTGTAAGGCAGATCCTGTAGGAAGTCCAAGTAGAGAGTCTATGGGCACATCAATTGAAGTTCAAACTGGAAATTCCGACATTTTCTCTTTCCAAGAAGAAAGCATGGCTGTGCACCATCCAGCACGACATAGAAGTAGAGCCCAAGTGCTCAAGCTACAGGTACAACAACTGGAATTTCAAAATGTAAAATCCCCCTACCCTTTTTCTGGGGCTATAACTTAGCTTATCATATGCTAAGATATAATACTGCAGAAGGGACATTCCATTGGACTATAAGATAATTGCAGGAACATTCTAATGTCTAACAGAATTCAGTTTATCTCATATAACAGTATCTCGTGAATCTGATCCAACCAGTGATAGGGAAAATTTAGTGAAAGGACTGCTGTAGTTTTTAAGGAAATCTGGAAATTTGACACTGTTTTTCTTGTGCAAGGCGTGAACTTCCCCTGATAAAGCAGTTGATAACATCTATGACTTTTTTGCTAAGTTCAATCTTATTGTAGTGGACAGTATTAATGAAGTAAAAGAAATTAAAATATTGTCTACTCTAATGTCTATTCTTGGGGAGTACTACACATCGAACATACCTCTACTGTCATTTTTTTTAGCAGCAAAGTTTTTGACAGAAAGTATTAACCTAAACAAATTTATAATTCTACTGTCAACTTGTCCAGGAAGACTGGGATGATAGCACTGTAAGTAGTGTCATATCAAAAATGAGAATTCAAAACAAGCTGGAAGCAGCAACAAGGCGCGAGAGAGCTCTAGCTTATGCTTTTTCACAACAGGTATAGACAAAGCAGTAGAAATTGGATGTATTGGAGAATAGAATGTGCACTGATTTTGTCTTTGCCTAATTTGTATCTAGTTAAGAATATGCTCGAAGAAAAAACAAATCAAATTCAACAGTAATGAAACCGGCGTGGGTTGGAGCTGGCTGGAACGATGGATGGCGACTCGTCTGCCAGAAAACACCATGATGGAAGACCGAATGTACAAGCAAATTGAGGCAGTTAGTGGTCACCAAACAAATAGGATGAGGAAGAGACTGCTTGATATGGCAATGGAAGAGAAGGAGAGTTGTGGATCTAACGATGTCTCTCTGCGCATTGAAGTCGGATCTGTAGCTGCACCCAAGGATATCCCAAGGCCTCCCAAGAACAGGAATAAGACAATAAGAAATATTACCAAACGAGATGCAGCATCTAGCTACCTTTGTCCAAGAGAATCAAAGGTACACCTTTCAGCTAAAGAAAAAATTGTCCAAAGAAACAAGTAAAATTAGATTTTTTTACCAGTTTTAAACCAAAAATGGAAGGACTTTATAGTCCCCATTATATGAGCCAGCACGTTGATAATAACCAGCAATAACAGAGATAATATTGCGTGCAAATACTAAAATAAGAACCTCCATCTTTCTAAAATATTTTCTTTTTCTTTCGTCCATTCACTCGTTTCTCATGGTGTGGTGAATATTGTTACAGGATAGCAAGAAAGTACGTCAACTAGAGGATGGAAAAGATAAGATGAAAATATCAAAGCAGGCATGAAATAAAAGAGAGATGAAAAACACGGATTATACATCTCAAGTACCACCAGAGATTGAATAATTTTCACAATTTGGGACTTCAAATCTGGCCTACTAAGTTTGTTTTAAATAAATTGTGTAAATGTGTAATGTCCTGTGGGAACTTTGAGATCCCCTTGTATATTTCATTTTATGACCTTGGACATCCATGTTGTAGTTAGCAGAAATGATCGTGCATAAATTATAATAAAATAAATCAAGCTTTATTTTTTTAGATGTACAACCAACAATGTTTATTGTAAAGGACAAGGGAATGTTGCACCATTAGTCGACTTATGACCTTGTAGCAACTTGGTCCTTTAAACTATTTATTATTATTATTTTGGGTGGGCAGCATGTTGCCGACATTTTAGTTTTTGTGGGTCATTGGTTTTCAACGGATGTCATTGTCAATTTGGTTGTCAACAATTAAGTGCTTGTTTGGTAGAGATTTTGTTAATTGATTTTTTTGACCGTTAGAGATAAAGTGGGTCCTATCTGTAAGAGAAGAATTCAAAAATGACGTCTAGAATAGTGAAATAACGATCAAAAAATTAATTTTAATTGAGTTTTAAGCTATACCAAACATGCTCTAACTTACTAGGATAAGATGATTAGACATTCAAGGTCCATTTGATTACAAATATGAAATTTGGGTGAAAAAAAAAAGGAATTTCAGAGAATTGAATTGTTTAAAAATTGTTTTAATAGAAATTGTTAATTATTGTGTTTGATTTATATAATTTTTCACTTGAAAAATGTTGAAATAAAAGTATTTTTTGGTATTCGTTTGACTTTGGTTTACATGGAAATCGTAAATTAAAGGGATAAATTTACTGGTATTGGAGATAGATTTTTTTTTCATTACAAAAAAATAAATAAATAAATAAAAATAAAAAATCAAGAAAATCATCTATCTTTTGGCATTTGTTTGACTTTATTTTACATGAAAATTGTTAATTAAAGGAAAATATATTTTTACAATTAGGGATAGAATTTGTTTCCATTGCAAAAAAAAAAAAAAAAAAAAAAAAAAAAAAAAAAAAAAAAATATCTTAAAAGAAAAAAAAAAAAAAAAAAAAAAAAAAAAAAAAAAGGGGAGCCAGCAGCCTAAACAATGAATTCTAATCATATCATCAATTTGGTGGAAAATGGCAAAGGTGGCATGACAGTGAGAAAATTAATTGCCTAGAGAAAAATTATAAAATATGCATTTTTGGTTTAAGGTGGAAATCAATTTCCATTTTTCATGGAAAAAGGGCTTATCAAACAGCTCCTCGAATTTTTTAAAAAATGAAACAGAAAGATCACAAGTTTGACAACCAACTCAAAAGTATTATAAAAGAATTAGTACTTGATTGAGAAAAAAGTTTGACAAGTGTCAACAAATGACCACGGACACAACTACTTATGTAATTAGTTAAGTTATGCTATTTAGCTTCACTGTGATTATAACCCAATTTAGATAACATTAATATAATATTAAATGATAAATAAAATTAAATAATTCATTTAATTTCACCTTTCATTCAACCCATTATTTAGCTTCACCTAGACTGAAATTATAACCTCAATGGGGGCTGTATAGCATTATTCTATTAGCCCCCGTTTGACCCCTATTAAATTAAATTCTATTTTTCTCTTTTCTATTTACAATTACACAATCATCCATAAAATAATATTACACGTAGATAAAAAAAATTTCCTTCTTTTTTCAAGTACTCATTCTTCAAAAAAAATATTATTCTATTCATTTTAATTTGAAAATATGGAAGCCAAACGGAGGCTTAGTTAAGAACACATGCACATGACTTTGTTTCTGTTGGGAATTTTACGACAATTTCCTTTATTTTTATTTACCTGCAGAATTTTTTGTTGTTCAAAAGAATATGAGCAAATAGGAAAAATAAAGAATATAAGGAACAAATTAAACAGACCGTCAAACCTTTTTACTATATGAAAAATTGTTATAATCATATAGAATTTCACTCATCAACCAAAACCCCAAGTATTACGAAAAAAAAAATAACAACTCGTGCTTTATTACATTTACTTTTCTACCCAATATACGAAAAGTCTCAAGATGCTAGGTTCACAATATTTCCTCTCAGATCAACTCTCCGGTCACACCCAAAATAATGAAATTCATCCACTATTAATAGGATCAATAATCAAGTAGAAGAGTTTAATTTAAACTCAAATAAGACTTCTTTAACTCAACAAGAATTCCTTTATATGCAAAACTCCAAAATCGGCTGTAAATTGAAGACCAAATTCTACAAAAATTCTGCTCTCAACTTTAATTAGAAGTCTTCCATAATCCATACAATAACTACCTTTTATTATTCGTAATAGAAGTCCTTCAATTTTTAAGTTTTGAGGCAATTACCCAACAGTTTCTATAATATTTGAATTACTTATTTTTTGACCTTTTTAGATTACGTAATTCGAAAAGGAGCCGCATGCGGCATTATTGTTTTGTATATCTTTCATAGAGGATTTATAATGACAAAACTGGAAGTAATTTATTGTTTCCATAATACTTGAATTACTTACTTTTTGACCTTTTTAAAAAAGTAAATTACTTATTTCAAAACGCAATAATTTAATGCAATAGCAAGCATCTGGAAGAGACCCAAAAGCATAACTGAATCCATTCAAAGGGGTCCAGCCTGTAGTGCATGATACTTTAAGGCTATAAATGATATATAAATGGATAGATTATTAAATTTGAAGGCTCGAGAAAAGAGGCAACGACGACATTGCAGAGTTGGGTGTAGGGTTTAGTTTCTTTTCTTTTTCCATTTTTTTTGGTTCATTTGGAACGTGAATAAAAATTAAGAATTATGTTTTGTTTATATTTTTTTATTTTTTGAAGTTAAAAACTCTAAATTGAAATTTCTTAAAAAAAAAAAAAAAGGCAAGTTGGGTAGGTTAGCCATTATTTTGGAGCCTTAACCCATAACCAACTGACCCGCTCTGATACAACCCAATTCGAATCGATTCAATTTGATCGATTTTTTTGCCCAAGTCAAGATAAATGCACTAAATAACAAAATAAAGACAATCATATCCTGCTTTATACAAAGGTAAATTGGGCACCCACTGCATAGGGATGGCAATCGAGTCGAGCGGCTCGCAAAAAGGGAGCTCGTGGACGGCTCGAAGGCAAGTTGGGTAGGTTAGCCGTTATTTTGGAGCCTTAACCGATAACCAACTGACCCGCCCTGATACAACCCAATTCGAATCAATTCAATTTGATCGATTTTTTTGCCCAAGTCAAGATAAATGCACTAAATAACAAAATAAAGACAATCATATCCTGCTTTATACAAAGGTAAATTGGGCACCCACTGCATAGGGATGGCAATCGAGTCGAGCGGCTCGTTGCTCGACTTGTTAAAAGACGGCTCGTGGACATGCGAGTTGCTTGTGTGCTACGAGTCCACAAGCTAGGCGTAAAAAAGTGGAACAAAAGAGTCAAAAAAGTTTTAAAATAAAGAAAAAATACTTGAGCTCGTGGCTCGGCTCGGGGGTAGATGAGCCGAGCCTAGCCTAGCCTAGCCTTGACACTGAAGAATTTATGTTGCGCATTTGGCTAACAAAGCACTAAAGAATATAAATAAAGATGACTGATTTATACAAAAACTGACTTTTCTGCCTGCTGCAATGATATAAATAATGAATACTGCCTAGAATGTCAGTAGCACTTTTCTGAAAAGTGTTGGAATTTTGGCGACACGTCCAATCATAGTCAACTGATTGTTTAATCAAATACCATTTTTTGGCAGGCTTTATAGTGACTACTAACTAGGGGGCACATAAATAGAAACACTTTTATAGACAAAGCACAAGCACAAGCCAAGCCATATAACATTTTGATAGGATCCATGAGCACGGCTCATCAAAAGCCATTTCAAGCACAAGTCAAGCTAAGCCCACGAGCTCTCATGAACTTCTCACAAGTCGCTCGCGAGCTCGGCTCGTCGAACGAGCCCCCCGCTCAATTCGTGTTCGAGCTCTTCTTGAAACGAGTCCGACCCGTTCATGGCCTCGAGTTTTGACAAGACAAGCTACTTGGTCCTTTTGCCACCTCTACATTTTGGACTAATTTAGTTGTTTTTATTTAATTTTTAATATTATTGTTTATTTTAAATATGATTTAAATTAAAAAAGTAATAAAAACGACGAGTCTATGACAGCCGGCAAAGCTTAGAGATAAGATTAACATCAGTTCAGCACCGACTAGAAAGATATTATATTTTATGAAGTTATATACGTCAAAGATACTAAAAAGTGGATAAATAAGGAGTGGTTTCACATATGGTTTATAGGTTGAGAGCTATTTGTGTAAATTTTCCAAGTAAATGAGTCCTAGAATTAGATATTTTTATTGATAAAAAGTTACTTTTTGAAATAAGTAATTTTCTTATCTAAAAATGTTAAAAAAGTAAGTAATTCAAATATTATAAAAATATTAAAGATGCATTTGATTGCCAATATTTTCAATGAAAAAAGTGTTTTTCCCACCCAAATTCTTACTTTTATACTGTTTGATTAACAATTTTATCCATGACATTCAAACAAATGAAGATATCAACTTCCAATATCTAGATGTCAATAGGCAATCCAGATTCCCAAAAGCATTCTATGCACATGCGTCAAAACGGATCAAATCTTTCATTCTATTTGCCAGTTGTGATATCTACAAACCTTCTCATTTGTGTATTGTCTCGAATTGTGATATGATTGAGTTCACATATGTTGCTTTCTTTTATACCTGTCGTAGAATGCCCTGGTAGTCGTCAGGTTGCTAGTGGGACTTGGCCAAAATATGATTTTCTCCGGTTCCTCAAAGCCCCCAACAATAGATCTTCACTCTTGTTCACACTTCTTCGCGCCATGTAATGGAGCTGCAGAAACCCGCGACTAAAGTGCGGCTCAAGTACATTTGCCGGGATTACCCAAGATGTTTGGAACGTCCGTCGATTTGAAATATTGTTGCCGACCGAACAACGCGGCACTCGGTTTAACCGTGGTTTTCTTGATTTCAATTTGGGGCAAAATGATTTCTTAACCAAAGAAAACAAGATTGAATTTATTTCAGGCTGATTTTTTCTACGGGGCAAAAGAGTGGGATTAATTGGGGAAATGAGATTTTTTTCCATAAAGAAACAAGGGATAAGGGTTCGGTTTGGTTCGCTATGAAGAGCTTCCGTCCGAAAAAAAGATGCCGAGTAGCCTTATTGTTCACATTAAGTTCACATTGATAGGACAAGTCGTCAACTGCCGTGAGTATTTTAAAAAGAGTTGAATTCCAGATTAATGCGTTTCTTACGTCAGAGTTCTTACGTAAGCAATTTTGATGCGGGAAAAAATTGTATCTACATTTACACACTTTATAAGGTAAAAAAGGTGATTTCGGCCCATCAAATATTAATTAATCTATATCACAATTAATTTTAACTACATTTCATGATATAAAGGTTAAACCCTAACCTTAGGGGTCCCCCACCACCCCTACCCTGGAGCATCGTGAGGGAGGTAAACAGCAGGTTATGCCTCCAAGGGTATAGGGTGGAAGGCTGCTTGTACACTTGCACTTACCCAAGAGTTAAATCCATATTTCAGGATTCGAACACATTTCATGACATTCACAACTTTTCAGCAATAAATTTCATCAAATTTTATCAAAATTTACTAAAAATTGATTTTTAGCAACTACAAACAGGGGGCAAAAATCCTTGTAGAGGAAAATCACTTATTTTCTTTGTACGTTTCCATAACACAACAATTGAAATCCATGTGCACACACAGGCCCATTTTTTCATCTACACACTCTCCGTCAATGTACTATTTTAAAATTCATTTTTCCATAAAAAATGGGTGTCAAACACTCTTTAAATTTTAACGTTTTCGTTGACGGTTTCAACCATGGAGGATCAGATTTGTAGATATAAATAGATTGTAGGACTCAAATGTTACTTGAGAAGGTTAAGGAGCTTGGCCTTAAATTTCCCTATAAAACATTGAATCAGCAGGAAAGGCTACCCTTCCCATTGTATGTTGTTCTTTGGCAATACATCATTGGCATCGATCTTCTTATTCACTAACTTAGACATCAATCACAAATTTAGTTACTAAAGCCACCATCACACTATCAGAATGAAGAAATTGGTAACCAAAATGAAATGGATAATCCCCCACACTACGCTTTCTCTGAGGTATTCTATAGTTTCATTTATTCTTTATGATATGCAATGTTGAAATGTCTAGCAATTTAAATGGCTCTTATCATTTATGTTGAAACCAAATTAATTTCGCAATATTTAAATCTCATCCTTTCAAAGTAAGAACAATTTCTTCATTAGAACCTTTTATTTTCCAAAAACAAATATTATTTATCATCAACGTCAGTTTAACAGTCCATCGTAAGAGGAAGGTTTCTAGGAAGCTTCAACTGATGGTGACAAGCACTAGCGTTGGACGCTTGATAAAGCAACCTTTCACGTATCTTGTGTAAATTCTTATCAGGAGCAATCACAGTTCTTAAGGTAGACAATCTTGGATCGAGGCCTATTCTCACAACCTGCCATAAACAAACCCTAATTTCTCTTACTTTCTCTCTCTGACAAACAAATTTTCATACTGAGTCGTTTGTCTGAAAATCCAGTGTCGCTAACTACAAGGGAAATGCCTATCCTCAACTCCATCTGTGCAAAATTTTGTGCTGCCAATGTCTATATTAGATTCCAGATTTTGAATTTCCTTCATATAGGGTTCACAATCACTTCCAATTGTGAAAGCACTTACATCATTGTTTCTAAGTTGCTTGCTTTCTTGCAGGTGAAGAATAATGGAATAGACAAAACTCCGTTTATAACTCACTCCAAAACGATGTCTATGGCAATTATTAGTTTCTTAATCTATGCTTTTTTGGCATATGGCATGAATCCGAGGCTTCAAAATTTACTCGGTAACCCCCCGCCATACCCTTTCCATTTTATGGTGTTCTTTGGCAATACGACAGTGGCATCACTGGCATCGATCTTCTTCCCCGACTCCATTAGGCCTGTTCTATATGTGCTGTGTGTATTGATATCAGCAGGTGAATTGCTGTACTGGGTTTCCCGAAGAGAGGAACACATTTTCATGAGACATATCCGCCGCATCTTCAACACCCTAAGGAGGCTGCTATTTAATTACTTTCCTATGGAACAAAGAGACATACTTCCAATCTGAGGTTCGTAATCCACAATTCACTACAGAAAATTAAGGTGGCTTATGCTGAAGCAACAGGTTCAGAGAAAGTATTTTCAGTTTTTACTCTTGTCACTAATAATATTTCACTCATGTTTTCCTTCCTCTATGCTGTATGTAAGTGTATTTTGTATAGTGTTCTACGTCTGTGAAATGAATAACTAAAGAATTTAGGATTTTATGAGTAAACCCTAAATTTTCAGTTTTGCTTTTCTTTGGAAAATGGAAAATGGTATGTATTATATGTAACAAAAAAAAGAAAAGAAAAGTGATAATCTGTGATCTATCTTATATAAGGCAAAAATATTTCTTGGTTCATCATGTGTCCGTGGGATCACTTGCCAAAAACTATTAGTCTATGTGTGTACCTGCTTATGATATCTTAGGTGAGAATTGTTGGTTCAAAGAAAGGAAAGCTTTTTGAGATGACAGATTTTATGCACTTATCCTTTGATTAGAGAGCCAAAGAAGAGAACCCGACTCTGGTTAGGCTCTTTCGCCACTGCTGAAGAAGCTGCACTGGCTTACGATGAAGCTGCACGAAGGTTGCATGGTCCCGATGCTTACCTTAGTCTACCTCATCTTCGATCCAACTTCAACCCTTTGAACAAATCTCAGAAGTTCAAATGGTTTCCTTCAAATAATTTCACCTCCATGTTTCCCACCACCGGATTACTAGATTTAAACGTGCAGCCGAATGTACGTGTCATTCATCAAAGGCTCCAAGAACTCAAGAAAACCGAAGTTTTTGGACCGTCATCATCATCAAGCTCATCATCCAGTGACCCCAAGAACTCTAGAAAATCGCTTAAGACAAGTCCTCTGTATATTTTAAATGAGGCAAGTCCTCAGAATTCAAAAAAGAAGCACATTTCTAACAAATCGAATCTCTAAAAAAGTGGCATGAATAGCGATGCTGCCATCAGAATTCAAAAAAAGAAGCATATGTCAAATGAGGCAAGTCCTCTTACTGTATATTTTAGCCATTTTCCTCGACGCCGGTTTCAACCTCAACTGGCGCCATGGAGGGAGAGATCGCGGCTGCACCGACTGCCTTAGCCACCGGCGTGAGTCTTGATGCCTGCTGGTTATTCTGCCACGAAGCCACCGCCACTTGAGCCACACCGATGTTGCTGCAGTTCCTTCTAGCCTTGTTGCTCAGCTGCCGCACTAATTTTGGCGGGAATCTGAAGATCAGAGAAGAAAGGCCGTACCCAGCCGCCGCCACCTTTCAGCTAAAAAAAATTGATTTTTTCGTCATAGGAAGGGAACTCAGGACGGGAGAAATCCGGATCTGAACGGAATTCTATATTCATATATTAATAGCATACCGGCATTAATAGCGATGCTGCCTTCAAAATTCAAAAAAGAAGCATATTTCAAATGAGGCAACTCCTCTTACTGTACAATTTAGCCATTTTCCTCGACGCCGGCACCATGGCGGCAGAGGCCGGGACTGACGAACGGTCTTAGCCGCTGGCTTGAGTCCTGATGTCTGCTGGTTATTCGACCTCGAAGCCGCCACCACTTGAGCCACACTGACGTTACCTCAGTTCCCTTTAGCCTTGTTGCTCAGCTGCCGCACGAAGTTCGGCGGGATCTGAAGATCGGAGAAGAAAAGCCGTACCCAGTCCCCGCCGCCTCCGCCTTTCCGCTAAACAATTTGATTTTTTCTCCATAGGAAGGGATCTAAGGACGACGGGAGAAATTCGGCCCTGAACGGCATTCGAAGGTCGGAAAAGCCCTGAAGCAGCCAGACACGGCCATTAGGATTCGAAATGATTAACGGAGGGAAGAAAATGCTGTAAAATGGTAAATCTTGGGGCCTGTAAAGACCTTTCTGAAATTGTTTCTCTCTACACTCTCGTAGATATCAGTAAAAATTTTGAAACTGGCAAAAAAGTGAAAAATTACACATATACTTAAATTTTATTTTATTTATTTATTTTAATTATGAATTGGGCTGGAGAGACGGACTGTAGCACAGCCCACTCCCCATAGATCCACCAATGCTGGCAGAGAGTGTTCATTTTATAGGATGGTGCTAACAGATTGGTTGTATTGGTAAAAGGGGAGGATGGAGAAATCCAGCTTTGCTTGAAGCTGCTGCGTCAAAGGTTCGAATTCTGAAATATGGATTTGGCTCTTGGGTAAGTGCAAGTATACAAGCAGCCTTTCACCTTATACCCTTGGAGGCATAACCTGCGATTTACCTCCCTCACGATACTTCAGGGTAGGGGTGGTGGGGGACCCTTAAGGTTAGGGTTTAACCTTCAATTGCTGATTTAATTCTAAACATTTTTACGAATGACAAATTTTTTATCTACCTTATCTTAAATATCCGTGAATAGCAAATACACGAAGATATTTTGTTTATCATTTTCATCCATTTGATTTCGAACAATCATTTTATTAATATATTGCTCATCACAAAAAATTGCATATTTTTGTCTAAAAAATTTATAGTGTATTTGATACAAACAATCAATTCAAGTAATCAAAGGGAAAACCTATAACAAATATTCAATACTAATAATCAATCAAATAAACATAATTTATTAAATATAAGTCAAATTAGACACAATCATTTCACACACTATTCATTTTTTTAAATTCCGTTGACCAAGACTATGCTTATTTTCAACTCCCCAAAGTATTTCGTCGATTACCGATTCAATCTGAACTCTTGGAATTGGAATAAGTTCAGCGCCATGGGGGAAAAATCGGACTATTTGGAGAAAAAAGGAAATTTTGATTGGAAAGTGAATATTTACAATCAATGTGATAATTTGTAAAGAAATTATAGACAAATAATAAAAAATTAGAAGGGTAAGATTTTGTAAAAAGCATGAGGGGGAGAGTCGCAAAAGAGTAAGAGAAAAGAAAAAAAAGTTCAAATTTATAGTGATTTTGTCCGAGTTTGGTGAGAATTAAAATCAGATTTTAAATAGATTTTAATAAAACTTGAAAAGTTTTGGATCTCATGAAATATGTTATTAAAATTAATTGTTAATTTTGATTTGCATTAAAATTTTGATTTTAATCATCCCTAAAGTTGGGGTGACCCTAGGACCCTTTGTGTCCGCCTTGCCCATGAACATAACCTTCTGTTTCTATCCTCCTTTCTCTCTCACACAATCGAATTTTCATACAGATTTGTTTATCTGAAAGTGATAACATTGGTGCAAGAGCGATGATGAAGAGTGAACAAAAGAGGCCATGGCTAATAACGTACTTGCATGCTTAATTTTTTCTATCTTTATTCAATTTTGTTTCACAAATCTTTACTTGCTTACACATTTTTCTCTTTTCTTATAGGATTTGAAAATCCAGTGTCTCATACTACGAGGGGAATGCCTTCTGCCCTTGTGTGAGCCCCATTTTGGAGAAAAATGCATTTTTGAATAATATATTGATGGTAAATGTGTGGTTAAAAAATAAGGAAAATTTTTGAATTTGCGTGTAATATTATTTTATTGAAAAATGTGTGATTGAAATGATATCAAAACACTATTAAAGAATGTATTTTTTTTTTTCAAAGAATGGGGCTCGAACAAGGGCAAATCAACTTCACTTGGGTAGAATTTTGTAATGCCAAAAAACTCCTAATGACATATTTGATACAATTTAAGGTTAAAGATTGTCAGAGATTCATCGTATCACGTCTGAGTTCAAGAAATAGATACAATGATTAATGGCGTAGTGCAAATTTTTACTTCTACAACAAATCAATTTTTTTCTTTTCAAATCAATTAATTCTACCAAGTGATTAGTAATTGATAAAAGAATTGATTTTTTAACCTGAACTATATCGGGATGAGTAAATCCCCGGTTCGATTTGCCGTAAGCTTCAACTGTTTCCTTCCTCGCTAGATTTTTAACACTTATATTTTGACAATAATGCTCTCTAAATTTTACTTTTTTGAGTTGTTGGGTTTCAATGAATTTTATTTGTCCATTTGGTTGATAAAACAGTAATCTACATAAACATTTAATTTTAAAAAAAATAACGAAACAAAATAAATAAATAAAAGAAAACACGTCATTTTCTTCTTATTTATTTATTTATTTATTTTTCACATTCAAACCCCCATGTTATAATAGTTTTGTATCTATAATAATGTGTGATTATTAATTGTGGTAGATCTTAGTGTAACGTAACCCTTACAAAATATAAATATGTAATAAATTTTCGGCTGGAAAAGATAAGTAAAAAGTGTTGAAGTTTTACGAAACTTAAACTTTGTAAAACTTTATGAATTATCAAGATCTTCACATCAAATCACCAAAAAAAAAAAATAATAATAATAATAATAATAATTAATGCAGAACATACCTTAAATTCATTGAGAATAATTCTTTATTACTAAATCTTGATTCCAGATCATGAATCTTGAAGCTTAAACTGTGATTTTTTCATGTTTGATTTCTTCACTTTTAATCTTGAATTTCGCTTCCTTTGATTCTTTAATTTTTGTTCTTGAATTTGTTTCTTAATCTATAGTCTTGATTCTTGTTAAGAAAAAGAAAAATGATGGTTGGGAAGATAAATAGTCAAATTAATTATATATAGGGAAAATTATGGTTATGATATATTTATGTGATACATAAATGTATGTAATAAATTATATGCCATTCATATGCTTTTTTGGATATGTTTGATTTACAAATTTATTAATTTCTGGTGCTTGCATATGATAATTCTAATTTAAAGAATTTCGTAATTATAATTTTCATTTTTCTTCGACTAGTCAATTAACCTTATATAATATTAGACCTTCATCAAAGCGGGCTCTAGGCTATTGCCTACATCGCCTATAATCAGGATCGGCCTTGTAGTATGTAAAGCTTCTTTAAAAGGTAAATTGTGCAAGCATGATTAACATTTTGCTAACCACATAAAAGCACTAAATAATAAAAATAAAGACAGTTATATCCTATTTTACACAGAGTCAGCCCTAAGATTTTGGGTGTCATGTGCGAGATTTTAAAATGGTGCCCCCTTCAAGAAACAAAAGCATATATTAAAAAAAAATCAATAATATTATTTCATTGTAAAAATAAGATATTTACATTTTTTTAAACATATATGAACAAGAAAAACATAAAAAAGCTCAAAAATATCTCTCAAACTTTATCAAAATTCATATGTCATCAACAAAGTTAGCCTCTTCATGCAATTCCGTATAAGCAAACTTTGAAAAAAATATATATATCAAGTGTAAAGTTTGAAATGCAACAAATCATATAAAAATATTTCTTCTCGCATTTTTTAGAAACAAACTTACTAATAAAACTTTCGTAATCAATATTTTCTAGAAAGTCTTGCTTAATAGATATCAAAGCTAATCTATTTAATCGTTCTTGTAACATGGTTGATCGCAAATAAGATTTTAATAACTTCAATTTTGAAAAATCTTTTTTAGCAGATGCAACAGTAACAAGAATTGCCAATAATATTCTATAAGCAATACATGTATTCAGAACGCAATCCAATCTTTTCAAATAAGTCAATTTATCAAAAGCCGTTTTTATTTCTTTCGTTAAAATTTCGCAAAACTTTTAACTCTTGAAATAAATCTTTACCATCAAGATCGCAAAAATTTACATGTCTTAAAACAATGTCAAAATGATCACAACATGCTTTCAAATTAATATCATCCAATGAGTTTAACTTGTCAAAGGAAAATAAAAATCCATTTTTTTTTCCATATGAATTTAATTGATCAAACCTTCAGGTGATTGTACGTCGTCTATAGTAGAATTTTCATCAAAATGTTTCTTTTTATGTATTATATGTTTCACTTGAAATAAAGGATTAATTTTCATTTCAATAGCAATTTCTTTAGCAATATTTTTATCGAATCATTGAATCCAGCTTTCCTTTATTATTATTATTATTGTTATTTATTTATTTATTTTTTTATAAAAGCAATCAGCCTTTTCACTTCCTCAATAGCAACGTCAATAAGCATATCATTAGGTTGCAAGTGTTTACTAATCAAGTTAGCAACATACAATATCTCATACCATATGATCATAGCTACTAAAAACTCAAAATTTTCGACATAAACATTTAATTATAAATAAATATAAAACTATAACAAAAAAAATTTTGGTGCCTCCACAATTTTGAGGCCCTGTGCGGTCGCTCAACTCGCACATCCTCAGGACCGTCTCTGGCTTTACAGAGAAGCTGACTTTTAATTGGCTATGCTTCTACTTATTGCAGTGATACATGTATAATGAGATAATACCTAGAATGTCACTAGCATTTAATGCAAGGAAGAAAACTTTGCTATTTGGAGGTGTAATAGTAGTGAAGATTAATAGCATCAATTCTTCTAACTAACTACTTTAGCTTAAGAAAACTTTAGAGTCTTCCTGTGCAGACTGAAGCTTCCTAGCTTGTTGTTGGAATGAATTGGTAAATATAGGTCAAAGTGAAGGATGTATTGATTCACTTTGAATCGCACATATTTTTGGATAAAAACCAATCCAATCAAGCATCAAGAAAACTATTCAAAATACAGAGCATACTCGACTAATTTTTCGGACTCATATGGATATGAAATTTATGAATAAAAATTATTTTTTTTCCACTTTACATTTAAAGATAAAATATAACATTTTACATATATAAAAAATCTATTTTAATTAAATAAATCTGACACGTGTCTATGAAAAAGAATGCGGCACAAAAAAATGAGAATAGTCCGGTAGGTTTTGGGAATGAACCGAGCTACACTACCAGAAGGGAGAATGACAGAAGCCCTAGGCTACTCTTACATTTGGGGACGGTCCCACTTCTTCATCCCAATTGTTTATTCACGCGGAGCCCAATACTTGTGAGGGACTGTCAAAGTCTCTATCAAAAAAATTCTGGCAGAGAGGTTTTTCTCTTTGGGAATTTTAGTCCCTTACTAAAAGGATAAAGAGGAAATTACAACCCGGGCGGATTATAGTATTTCAATTTCAGAAATCAAATAATAACTTTATATTTCACTAATCAGGTTCTAATTAGTATTTTTTTATTGGTAAATTTTTTTTATTATATCCCAATTAATACCGCCATTTCCGTTATAATGTAGAGAGAGAATCTGTAAATTAATAAAGTACCCTCTTCTTCTTTTCTCTTCTCAGTATCTCTTCTACTCTCCCTCTCCCCCATTGCTGTCGCTACAATAGCTCGGTCGGGTTGTTCGATGTGAACGTTATAGAGCGGTGGTGATGGTTTGTTCGATGTGAACGTCATAGAGCAGTGGTGATGGGTTGATCGGTGGTGACTTGCGATGGGTTATTCCATTTACAGTTCGATGTGAAAGTCACAGAGCGGCTTCGCCCCTCCATTGATCTTGTGGTTTTGTCATGATTTGTTGTTAGATCTGCAGTTCGGTGGTGAAGGGTTGTTCGATCTGCAGTTCAATGTGAACATCACAGACCGTTGATCTTGTAGTTTTGTCATGATTTGTTGTTAGATCTTGTGGTGGCGGCAATTTTTTGTTTTTTTATTAGATCTAATTAGCGATGGTGGTTTATTACTATGATGTGGTGTTGTTTCCTTGGTGAGGTGGTCGTGGATCTCGACAAATCTAGTGCTTGTGTGGTGGCAGTGATTTGTTTGAGGTGTTTGTGTGGTGGCTGCGATGGCGGATCTGGGGTTTGTGTGGTGGCTGTGTACTGTGTCGTGATCAATGGTGGTCGTGGTGTTGTAGTCCACGTTGGTGGCAATTGTGGTGGTGCTGCGACGACGAGCAAGGCGTGAAGAATGGTGTGTAACCATCTGCGGAGGTGGGAGTGGGGTGCTTTGGTGTATGTGACCAATAATATGATTAATTTGTGACTTGGTATTTGGTTATTTGTGACTAACAATTTAATTGTGATCTAAAAATTATTTAGCCTCCGTTTGACCCCATTACCTAAAAATGAAAATGGGGAAATAGTATTTTTTAGAAAAATGAGTGGTTGGTAAAAAAAGGAAAAATTTTCGATTTATGTGTAATATTATTTTATGGAAGATTGTGTGGTTGAAAATAAGAGAGAGAGAAATGGAATGTAATGTAATTTAATTTAATGGGAATCAAACGGAGGCTTAATTTGCGATTTATAAAATTTGTAATTTGTGATCGAAAAATAATGCGTAAACCATTTAATTGTGACATAAAAATTATATAATTTATAATCACTACATAAATTGTGGCCAATTAATTTGAAAATTTGTGACCAATGAATAAGTTGTGACTTATAATTGAGCAATTGTGACAAAAAATTTTGTAATGTTGTGAACAAGACATATTAAAATTAAAAAAATATATTTTTAATTAATATAATTATGAATTGATTGTGACCAAGATTGAATCAGTGTTTCTCCAACACAGCTTCTGTCGATGGGTATGGAGAAAAAATCTGCAGTTGTGAATCTTGCGATACCGTTTTGTGGCTTTCCCCCCCAAAAAGATGAGGCTGTTTTTGTGAAGCCTTATGTTCAAATTGGTAACCGTTTGCGTGATTGCAGCGTCCATATCTATTCATTCCATGTGTATATATTCCATATATAATAAATTATATTTATTATATATAATATATAACTATTTTATGACCTGAATTGTGAAATATTATGGGACGTTTCTTATAATTGAAATGTCACATACTATATATCTGTTATATGTATTGTTCCCAAGGATAAAACTATGCTGATAGGAATAGCTTCCAGGAATAAAAAACAGGTGCTACCATTTTATTTGTTTTTAACTGTCCAATCCTTGAATAACACGTGTCTCCTTGATTTATAAACTTGTCACAAAACTCCGTATTTGTAGCAAAGCCATAAAAGGAGAAGGGGTGGGACCAAATTCAAAACAGTACACTGACTTTTTTATTATTTTCTATTAAATAATAGAAAATATTTGTTTTCTCATGACATAAATTTTAGGAACTTTTCTCCGCCGTAACTACCGAAAAATGGTTATTTACTATAAAATTTACTTACATAAAAAAGATTTATTTAACTTAAAATTTACTTATGAGTAAATTCTTTAAGCTTAGCCAAGCGTGCGCTTTTGGTACCCCAACTGCCACCAAAAATAAAATAATAAAATAATAATATTATAAAAATAAAAATCTATCAACTCCAAAGAAATTGGCATGGTCCCAGTTGCAAGCAAACTTCAATAAAATCCAGTAAAGTGTCAGCCATGTGCATAAAGTTATGAACTTTATCCTTCCTTTCTCTATACTCTATGCTTTGCAATTGTACATTCACTTTTGCAATTTAAAGCCTCCAATTCCAGCTCTAAAGTTCTGCAAATATGGCAGATGTTTTGGTTCAGTTCCAGCTATATGTCATTAAGTACTGGTTGCTTTTTTTACTGATGATCTACACGAGTCTGCAGAGGGAGCATGATCACCATTATGTAGCTGAAGCTTCCTGTTTCCTCTTTCTATATAATTGTAGTGTTTTCTTGAAAAGGGGCTCAAAGAATTCTGCTAAAGGATTAACTGAGATGGGAATCACAGGGGAACTAGTTAGAACTGCGTTCTCGCAAAGCCTGTCTGTACGAATGCGTGACAGCCATGTAAGTTAATTGCGTTCAAGTGGTTTGATAATCTAACTTACAGAATGCTGATAGTATATTGTACTTATGCCTGGATTTGTTTTGATTTGGTTTGAACTTAGTAACTAAAGTTTGAGAGAATTTATTGTAATCAGGCTAGGAGTTATGCTGTGGAAAAGAAAAGATGGAGTTCAGTAAGATCATACCTTTGCGGGGATGAGTTTAGTTCAATAGTTGCAGAGGATGATTTATCGAGCTTCAAACCTGCAATTGATGAAGGTGAATTTACTTCAGTTTATGCAGAGGCGGATAGGGCATCTATTAGAAGCTCTCAGGCCACTGTTAATCAACCATTGGGAGGAGATTCAAGGACCAAGCAGATGCTGAAAGCAATGAGGTGAAGAATGGAAGTCCAAAGGAAAAGCAAAACTCAACCTACAAAATTTTCAGCAAGAAAATGCTGCAATGATCATTCAGTCGGCATTCAGAAGATTTCTGGTCAATACACTCACCATATATGCATCAACTTTGTGTGGAGATTTACGCGTAAATAATTGTTATAGTATCATAATATATGCAAATGTTTGATGATATTTGTACAAGAAAATGAATGTGCGCATGTACTTGGAAGACAATTAAACAAGAACTTAGAGAATGCTGATCTCCATGGATAAATGTTGTTTCTTTAAGTGAAGTATTTTCTGGATACTCGATTTGAGTTGTTTGAGTGCTTAAAATTTTGCGCCCGACGAGCTAATGAAGGAATGAAGTTGCAAAATTATAGGGGAGATCCTGTAGGAAGTCCAAGTAGAGAGTCTATGGGCACATCAATTGAAGTTCAAACTGGAAATTCCGACATTTTCTCATTCCAAGAAGAAAGCATGGCTGTGCACCATCCAGCACGACATAGAAGTAGAGCCCAAGTGCTAAAGCTAGGTACAACAACTGGAATTTCAAAATGTAAAATCCCCCTACCCTTTTCCTGGGGGCTATAACTTAGCTTATCATGTGCTAAGATATAGGAAGATGATTGGTATACAATGTAGGGATTCACAAAACCCCTACAGATACCTCACATGGGCGGGGTGGGTGGGTGAGTTTTTGGACATTATTTATTCATACGGGCCCACACTTTGTTAGATATCTGTAAATTTTCTGTAAGAAATTTTCTATACAACAAACATTACTCTAAGATATAATGCCGCAGAAGGGACATACCATTGGACTATAAGATAATTGCAGGAGCATAATCAATGTCTAAAAGAATTTATTTTATCTCATATAACAGTATCTCGTGAATCTGATGCAACCAGTGATAGGGAAAATTTACTGTAGTTTTTATGGCAATCTGGAAATTTGACACCGTTTTTCTTGTGCAAGGTGTGAACTCCCCTTGATAATGTAGTTGATAACATCCATGACTTTTTTGCTAAGTTCAATCTTATGGTATTGGACAATATTAATGAAGTAAAAGAAATTAAAATACTGGTGGGCCCGCTTGATAAGGCAACCTTTCACGTATCTTGTGTACATTCTTATCAGCACCAATCAAAGATCTGAAGGTAGACAAGCTAGTATCGAGGGATTTGAAGTTCCATCATTCTGAAGGGACACGAGCTTGAATCGAGGGGTTTGAAGTTCCATGGGTATCATGGAGTGAAGCTGGAAGAAAGAAAGCCGCGCTAAAATTCTTGTACAGGAAAATTACGTATTTTCCTTGTACATTTTCTTTTGACAGTAACTCCTCAATATGGGTGAGGGTCAAGTGGGACAGATGCACAATTTATCACACTTGAATCCCTAGGTGCACTTAAATAGACCTCACAACATTACCTGCCATAAATAAACCTTAATTTGTCTCTTCCTCTCTCACTCTCAAGACAAATTTTCATACTGATCCCTTTGTCTGAAAATCCAGTGCCGCTAACTACAAGGGGAATGCCTTCTCCGAACTTCAACCGGGCACAATTTTGTGCCCAGATTTTGCATATCCTTCATATATGGTTTAAAATCTCTTCCAATGGTAAAAGCTTTAAGTTCATTGTTTATACATTGCTTGCTTTATTGCAGGTGAAGAACAATGGAATGGACAAAAGTCCGTTTACAACTCACTCCATAACGATGTATATGGTAATTATTAGTTTCTTCATTTATGCCGTTTTGGCATATGGGATGAATCTGAGGTCTCAAAATTTAGACGGTAACCCCCCACCATACCCTTTCCACTGTATGGTGTTTTTTGGCAATACTGCAGTGGCATCACTGGCATCGATCTTCTTCCCAGACTCCGTCAGGCCTGTTCTATATGTGCTGTGTGTACTAATATCAGGTGGTGAGTTGTTCTACTGGGTTTACGGAAGAGAGGAACACATTTTCATGACCCATCTCCGCCGCTTCTTCAACAATCTATGGATGTGGTTGGTTCGGTACTTCTCTATGGGACAAACTGGCCCGCTTCTTCCAAGTTAAACAGTGGCGGATTCAGCACCCAGCAGTGTAGCTCCTCCGACTGTGCTAGGTTCGCCGGAAGTTACAGGCACGGTGGCAATGGCGGATCCATCACCTGGCGAGGGGGCATGTTTTTACATAGTTCTAAAGTTAGGTTATTTCATAGATCTAAACCTATAAAACATGTATGTGTGAAACCATTTTTAATGTTTTTCTATCTATAATAATGCCGTGCTGGATCGGCTGGAATTTACAGGCGCGGCGGCTGTGCTCAGTTACAGCATTAAAAGGAAGAAGAAAGGTGGAAGAAGATGAGTTACAGCATCACTAGTTATCTTCTTCTCTCTTTTTTATCTTTAGCTTTCACTGTTTTGACTTATTTTTTGCTAATATCTTGCTCTAGTTTTCAATCCTGTTTTAAATTTTTTTTATTTCGATATTTAACATTAATTAACAACAATGGATTACCAAGAAATTTAGCATTTATTTCGATATTTAGCATTAATTAGTGTAAAGTTTAACCATTACAAAATATAAATATATAAGAAATTTCCTGCCGGAAAAGATAAGTAAAAAGTGTTGAATTTTTATGAAATTTAAACTTTGCAAAACTTTATGAATTACCAAGATTCCCGCGTCAAATCACCAATAAAAATAATTAATGCCGAACATACCTTAATTTATTGGGAATAATTCCTTATTACTAGATCTTGATTCTGGATCATGAATATTAAAGTTTGAACTACAATCTTTTCATGTTTGGCTTTTCACTTTTAATCTTGAATTTTGTTTCTTTTGATTCTTTAATTCTTATTCTTGGTTTTGCTTCTTTATCCATAGTTTTGATTCTTGTTAAGAAAAAGAAAAATGATGGTAGGGAAAATAAATAGTCAAATTAATTATATATAGAGAAAATAATGGTTTTGATATATTTATGTTGATAAGTTTTATGTTATTTATATGATTTTTTAATTTGGGATCCTCATCAACGGGGACCTTACAGGGCTCGCTCTGTATTTAAAAATTTTCGATCAACGCATTGCTAGCCATAGAAAAGCACTAAATAACGAAAATAAAGATTTTATTTCTTAACGGGTCATGGGACAAGACTTGTTAATACTCTTTACTTTAGTACCAGAGCACATGTATAAACTTCGCCTAATTTTTCACTTACCCCACGTCTGTATTGTGTTTCCTGCCAAACACATTGCAAGTGGATTTATTACTTGGGCCTAAGGTTATCGACCATTTCTTTATCTGTGCAAGATAAAAGTAAGATTGTATTTCTTTATCAGTGTGAATGCATCGTTTACACCTTCATTTAGTGTTAAATGTAAAGTAAGATTGTATTTCTTTATCAGTGTGAATGCATCGTTTACACCTTCATTTAGTGTTAAATGCAAATGCATTGTTTACATCTTCATCCAGTGGGAAATTTACTTTCAAAAACTACGCATTTGATTACAAGAATTATGTGTGTGTGTTGAATTAATCTAAAATTCATCATATATATAGTTATTCAAAATTATGACAAAAAATTAATTAAGACTAACCTCAAGGGATTATCGCCCCTAAAAAAAATAAGTAAAAGTATATATATATATATATATATATAAGTAAGAAATAAAAATTACTTTACTATTAATTTTTCCTAAATAAAGTTGTGAGTGCCCATGATCATTCGATACGAGACTAGACAAAGCTTTAAAATTTTTAGAAGAAAAGAAGAGGAAAAACCCTAAAAGCATAGAATTATTAGGTCAAAGAGATTGTAGGAACCCTAGCCTCCTTTCTCTGTACAAATCCCGAAGTTGATAGACACAAGTCATGATCTGATTGGGTGCACGTAAGAAAGAAAGATAGAGAGAGAGATAGAGCAGCAGCTAAGTAAATGCAGGAGAAGGAGAAAGATATAGACAAAAGGAGACAGACAAGTAAAAAAGAGAGGAGGCATTGAGCTAAACTAATAATCTGTTATAATTTGATATTATGGGTATTTGGTAGGGATTAAAATTATATTTTTTATTAAATTGTGATAAAAATTTTTGAAATATGTAATTGAAAAATTGTGGGACCATGAGAGATATAATTAACATTGATTGTTTAACTTTAACTTACATTAAAATGAGATTTTAATCCTTACTAAACATACTTATTTGGCCCACAGTTCTATATTCCTTTAGTTAATTATAAAGTTTTGCATCTTTCTTGGGGTCAGGCAATGATTACTAAGAGTACATACATAGACTTCTGGCTTCGCCTAATTTTTACCTCCCATCACTAGTTATATTCTTCTCTCTTTTGTACTTTCTCTTTCACAGTTTTCACTTATTTTTTGCTAATAGCTTTCTAGTTTTTAATCCTGTTTTTATTTTTTTTTATTTCTATATTTAGCATTAATTAACAATAATGTATGCATAAAATAACAAAAAAAAGTCATCCTACCAAACACCAATTACAGATTTACCACAAAAGAAAAGAGAGTTAAGGTAGAGAAAAAAAGAAGCATAGAAAAAAGGTTTTTACGATCATTCTTTTAGTATCTTTCAATGAACGGCAAAATATTTATGTGCAAGTGTTTTATTTTCGTATACCTTTATGTATTTAATAATTTATGCATGAATTATCAGTGGAACTTCGGGTTCAACTTAACGAAGTGTGAACTCTATTAAGTTCTCTATAACGATTTGAATTTGCAGTAGAATGGTGATGCGGACTGTCAAGTGAATTGAAGAAAAATATAAATATTAATAAAGAAACAAGGATCCACCTCCATAAAAAATTATCCAAAAAAATACTCACCCACGCTCTTGTTGTGAGTATTCGATAGAAATTCGGTGAATTCTTACCTTGAACACCAAGAATAACTCTAAAGAATTAATACTTGATGGAGAAAAAGCTTGACAAGTGTGTCGACAAATGACCACTTATAAATCAGGAAAAATCATTTATATGTGATGAAAGAAAAGGACGGGGAGGGGGCTTAAAAGGGCGAAGGTAGTCCGCGTGGAGTACGGGGAAAAGCAGATATGTACAGACTAAAAAATCCGACTTCGATATATAACCTCTTTTAGATTCCCAAAAGAAATACGGCGTCGATTACTAAACTAGGTCCAACCCAATCTGAATTGCAGTGATGATCATAAGCATAAACTTGCTTGGTCAGGCTCAAAGTCAGACCCAAAAACAGACGGCCAATGCGACGGCCCCCAATTGGAGGGGTGGCAAGCCTGGCCAAAAAACAGGTTCCCCCCTCCTTTTTTTTGGGGGCTGCATGGCACCCATGTTCTTTGGCCCAACTTTGAGCTTGGCCATCCCTGATCATAAATCCTGTGTACAATCACAATTTTATGAACAATGATATTGTGAACAAAATAACGATCTTCATTGGTATTATTACCACCATCTTATTAGTTACCTTGTCAATATAATCATGCTTTATGAACAGAATCGGTTACAAAATTATTTTTCAAGGAACACATGACATTATTTTATTAGACTCTCAAACAATAAAAGAAAAAGAAGATATAGGGTAATTGGCGCAAAATGTCCTTACCTTTCAACTTTATTGTGGAAAACATTCCCACCTTTCATTTTTTGACATTTTTGCCCCTCAAATCAACTTTCATTGCTATGAAGGTCCTTCCGTCCAACTCCCGTCACTTCTGCAGTTAATTAAAGAGAATGACCCAATTTATTTCCAGTCAACAGGGGTAAAACCGTCCTCACCTAATTAAATCCTTCATTTTCATCATTTCGTTGAACAACACGAGAAGGTTCCCATTCCATTCCCTTTTGGTTAAAAATTTCCATTTGTCTTCCATTTCTACAATTTTTAGAAGTATTTCTTCAAAAATATCATTGCTACTGCTATATATACCCTTTGTTTTTCATCCGCCACTCAATTTTTAGAATTTCCAAAAAAGCTTTAGGCTATGGAATTCATCCCCTCAAAAATCTAATCAAAACCAAAGGCTTCCTCCTAAAAGAGGACAGATCAAGATGAAGATACTCAAATCTATTGTAAGATCAGTCGGTGCATTTGTATCGGTAGGCAGTAAGTCAAGGAGCTCAAATTCTACCACCCTACTGTCCCCACATCAAACTCCAAGCTGCTGCAACTCAGGGAATAATTCTGATGGATGAAATGTTCCTCTTCTCAGTTTTGTTTAAATCAAAATTTATTTGTACAGTAGAGGGAGTTTTTGTATATTGATGAATTCTGTTCAATGAGACTTTGGGAAGTGCAAAACCATTGTGTTTCTTCTATCTTTTATCTTATGGCACAACAATCCCAATTGTACTGAGTTTTTATTATACAAGTCATTTTATAATCAGGTTCACTTTTGAAACTGGTCTTAAATATATAGTTCTTGTTCTTACTTCTAACTTTTTATTCATTGTTGTTTGTTGACTTCTAACAGTTGTAGAAATGGAAGACAAATGGAAATTTTTGAAGAACCAGACGGGAATGGAATGGGAACCGTCTCGTGCTGTTCGAAGAAAATGATGAAAATGAAGGGTTCAATTGGGTAAGGATAGTTTTACCCCTGTTGAATGGAAAGAAATTGGGCAGAAGTGACGGGAGTTGGACGGAAGGACCTTCATCGTAATGAAAGGTTGATTTGAGGGCAAAAATGTCAAAAAATGAAAGGTATGAACGTTTTCAACAATGAAGTTGAAAGGTAGGGACGTTTTGCCCTAATTACCTGAAAGATATACCTTTATTTGACAGCGTAAAATTAACGAATAGCTTAAGAATTACCAATATTTGTCCACTTGGTTGACCTACACTCACATGCGCAGGGACCCACGTGAATAAAAAAATGTCAAAAAATGCTCCCCACACTACTATTGTGAGTGTGTTGTCGAGGAAGGCATCACAGCATAGCATGATTCTAAGATTTTTTTTTCTCATACTATTATTGTACTTGATTTATTTCCTTGCCATAGTTATAAACTTGAGTGAGAAATTTTATTCATTATAGTTACAATCATGTTACATGTACATCTTTTTTTTTTAATTTTTATTAATGTATATATATTTGGGCTTCTTCGGAAACAAAATATGTTATTCTTCAAGAATATTATTATTATTATTATTATTATTATTATTATTATTTTTGCTTCTTCTAGAGTAGCATATAATTCTTTCTAGAACATTTATATAAGGTGAGTTGTGCTTCTTTTAGAACATCAACACTTTATTTGTTTAGTACAAATGTAATTTTCAGTTGTACTTCTTCAGGTACACAAATGAATCAAAATGTGTAAGAGACAAATCTACTAGTAGTATTCTTCTGGAATATTGGAATCAGAGTATCATGGTCTTTAGGAGCAATAACATATTACTATTTGAAATAATAAATTGTATGAGAATTTACTCTTCAGAAGTAAAAACATAATTTATATTAAATTTTACTTAATTATGCTCTTTGGGAGCAAATAAAATCTAATTAGAATATTTATAAATAATAGTGTGATATTTCAAAAACAAAAATATTTTATAATATTAACATAATAATTAATTAATCGAAAAATAAAATAAAGGAAAATAACAAGACAGACTCGTTATTTTGCATAACATGCATATCTTAATTTTGGTAAAGTATGTATGTCATATATTAAACAATTATTGAAAGGAAATTTAACATACATAGTTACATGTTCAGAAATGAGAAATCATTACACGCAATTACAATTCTTTTTCTTGCCTTTGAATCTTATAGGAATCAATGTTCAAACTTTGGATCCTGGAAAAACAAAAGTGGTGATAGGCAACATTCAAAAACCAACATAAGTCAATAAGTCGTGATTATATTTTCTACACAAAACCCTATGTAACTTCATTGAATTTAAAAATGAAGAAACCAATTATAGACATGAATTGATGGAAAAAATCACGTTACCAAATTAGTTTCAATACACGTTACCAAAAAAATTATTACATTCTAACTAATTTAATTTGACTTTGATTACGATTTTGACCTAGATGTTTTTTAATAGTTTTAGAATGTTGAAAGACCAAAGTCAAACCAGTATAAATTCAATTTTTAATTGGGTCAAATAATTAAATATTAATAGAGCTAGAATTAATATATCAATGTTGTGCTCGTTTTGTAGTTTGTACTAATTGATGCATCATGGACTCGAAAAAAAAAAAAAGTTATTTCAAATAAATTAAGTCCAAGTTATTGAAATTTAAAAGAGCTGTCATTAATTAGTAATTCATTTAGCTGTTTATTGATTTTAAACAGGTTGACAATAGGCACGTGTGGTGGTTAGATAAACATAAAATAATCATTTTATTTAATTATTCTTATCCACTTCTTATCTATTTTGTGGTGGCACACGTCTGTTATATTTCAATTGCATGCCAACTCAACCTATGAATATTTTGCCACTATAAATACTGCATATAGTCCCAGTATTTCACCACAAAAGAAAAGAGAGAGTTAAGGCAGAAAATAAAAAAATAAAAAATAAAAAAAGCACAGAATAAAGGTTTTTTGTTTTTACGATCATTCTTTTACAATCTTTCAATAAATATGGTAAAATACTTGTGTAAATGGTTTGTTTTTGTATATCTTTATGTATTCAGTAATTTATGAATGAATTATCAGTAGAATTTCGGGTTCGATTTAACGAAGTGTGAACTCTATTAAGTTCTCAATAATAATTTGAATTTGCAGTAGGATGGTGGTCCGAACTGTCAAGTGGATTGAAGAAAAATATAAATATTAATAAAGAAACAAGGATCCACCTCTATAATAAATTATCAAAAAAAATACTCCCCCCCCCCCCCG
>NW_019234041.1:160566-168028 GCF_002742605.1 Olea europaea var. sylvestris
TAGTCGATAGAAATTCTGAGAACTCCTTCCTTGTACGATAAGAATAATCCAAAAGAATCAATACTTGATGGAGAACAAATTTGACAAGCGTCAACAAATGACCACTTATAGATTAGGAAAAATCATTTTATATGTGATGAAAGAAAAAGAGTAGTCGGGGGTGGCGGGGTAGGGGATTAAAAAGGACAAAGTTAGTCCGCGTCGAGTACGGGGGAAAAGCAAATTTATACGGACAGAAAACACTATGTGCCGGGGTTCACGGAGGAAAAGCAAATATGTACAGACAAAATATCCGATTCGTATGCATAACCTTTTAGATTCCCAAAAAAATACTTCATCGATTGCCACAACTAGGTCCGACCCAATCTTCACTGACTATCATAAGCATAAACTTGTTTGGTCAAGTTCAAAGTCAGATAAAAAAAATCCTGTGTACAATCACAACTTTATGAAAAATGATATTGTGAACAAAATAATGATCTTCATTGGCATTATTACCTCCATCTTATCAGTTACATTGTCAATATAATCATGCTATATGAATAGACTCGGCCTCTGTTTGAGCCCCGTTACATTACATTACATTTTTCTCTCTTCTATTTTCAACCACACAATTTTTCATAAAATAATATTACAAGTAAATCGAAAACCTTTCATTCTTTTTCAACCACTCATTTTTCAAAAAAATATTATTCCACCCATTAATTTTTCCACCTAATGAGGGTCAAACAGGGGCTCAATGACAAAATTATTTTTCAGGACACACGTGACATTATTTTATTGGACAGTTAGACAATAAAAGAAAAAGAAGAAAAGAAGATTCATACAAGTATTGCCGGTAGCTGTCAAAGCCCCTATCATTGAACTGTGTTCAAGTAGCATTATTGTTGTCAATATTTGTCGAACTATTGATCTATTGTTCATTGAAACCTGTGCAAGCAACATTATTGTTGTCAATATTTGTCGAACTATTGACCTATTGTCCACAATCATCACTCATATATATATAACCATTTAGACTCCCAAAAAAATACTTTACACACTAAATTCTGCATAACAAATTTCAATTCTCGACTTATTTTAACATTATGATTTATGAAATTATCAGTGAATCCATTTTTATTTTTGAAATTACTCGCTAAACAAGACTGAAAGATTGAGAAAGCAATAGAATGTAGCGTGTCAGCATCAATCGATTTCGTAGAAATATTACTCAAATTATCTTCTAAGATAAGCAATTACGATATTAATGTTTTACTAGAATAAAAAATCTTAAAAAGCACAAAGAACATATTATTTCTAAATAGAAATAAATTTAGGAATTTTTATTTTTTTAAGAAATACTACCTCAAAAGTGTTGTTAAAGAATTATTACTTGATCGAGAAAAAGTTGATTTTGTATGTCAACTCATGACCATTGACACTACGAGACTCTCTATTTTTAAAGATTATATTCTACAATTTAAAGAGAGAAAAATTTAAGTACTCTAACGAGCTCTTTATATTTAATATCTAATTTTACTACTCCTAAATAATTTTTATTTTTTTCTATCTTTTATTTTCACTAGTTTCCCTCCAAGTTATTTTATAATAGAAAAATACTTATTATACATAACTATTTACATGATATTTCATATAATGACGATGTGTCAAAATGTAAGTGAGGAAGTTATTTGATTGATGAGATTTTGATCCAAATAAAGTTCATCACATCATTTGTTGGTAAATCATTATGCAAATTATTATGTAGATGTAGCAGAACCCTAAATTAAAATATTAATTTAAAAACTCTATTAAAGTATAATTTTAAGGATTGACTCTTTAAAATAAAAAGTATCTTATGTTTCTAGGGTTTATTGCAAAGGCTCATTATTAGTTAAGAACACGTGTTATGCACGTGGTATTTTAATGACTTCTTGTGATCCAAAAAATTGTGATGAGGCGAAATACAAATTCATCTAATGAATACAAAATGCAATATCATATATTAATCAACAATTTATTTATTTTTTGCAAATTAACTGCATTAGAAAAATATCTACATTGGAATATAGCTCATTCAAAGCAAATGATGAGATAAATAAAAAGTACAGGGATTTTAAATCAGAAATAATTTATCATAAGTTAATATATATGTACAAAATCATTGCCATCAAGCACGATACATTTAAGCATAGTCTACTCAGCTAATACAAGGAGAGAATTTACAAATCAATATAAATAAAGTACTAGTGTTTTCAATTTTCTTTAAGGAGTGACAAATTTTGGGGAAAAAAAAGACGGAAAAAAAAGTTATTTAACAATGAGTGTTAGTGAAGGAAATTTTAGAGTTAAAAATCTAAATGGACATTGAATTTTACGTAATGATTTTCATTGATTTTTAGACTTTGAAAGTTTTGAAAGATTGCCGAACTTATCAAATTATTATCTATTGACCATTAAACTTTAGATGTTTTTCAAATGGTCATCAAACTTATAAAATCATCATTCAAATGACCATTAAATAAAAAATAAATAAAAATCGAATGATCGCCAAATTTATCAAATTAGATGGCCAATTCATCACTTTATTACCTTCTTAAAAAATATAATAGAGTTTTGAAAATGGCAGACAATTGGAAACTATGATCAAAGTTCGTTACACTTTCAAATGAAAAGAAAATAAATAGACGAGACCAACATGTTAATGCGATGTCGTGTACCCTCACCATTTATTGTTACATGATAGCAAGAAAGTATGTCAGCTAGAGGATGGAAAAGATAAGATGAAGAATGCCAAAATAGGCACGAAATAAAAAAGAGATGAAAACATAGATTCTACATCTCAAGTACCACCAGAGATTGAATAATTTTCGCAAGTTGGGACTTCAAATCTGGCCCACTGAGTTTGTTTTAAATAAATTGTGTAAATATGTAATGTGTAGAGTGTAGTGTCATTGGCAACTTTGAGATCCCCTTGTATATTTCATTTCATGACTTAGAACATCTACGTTGTAGTTAGCAAAAATCATCGTGCATATATTATAATAAATTAAATCAAGCTTATTTTTTTTTTTTTTTGGATGAACAACCAACACATTCCATTGTAAAGGACAAGGGAATATTGCACTGTAAGTCGACTTATCACCTTATAGCAACTTGGTCCTTTTCATTTTTTTTGGCAATATGTTCCCGACGTTTTAGTTTGTGTGGATCATTGGTTTTCAACGGATGTCATTGTCCATTTGTCTGTCAACAATGAACTTGTGAGGATATGATTAATAAACATTTAAATTTAAAAAAAAATCAAAATGAAAAAAGGAAAGAAAGAAAGAGAAAAAAGAAACATATTATTAGCTGTCTTCTACAACTTTTTTGTTCAAACCACCACGAGATCAAAAATATGTATTAGAATCGAAAGGAAATAATATAAATTACAAACTTAAGATTAGAAATGTAAAATGCAATCTACTCAAATCAATGGAAGTACTAAAATCAATGTAAAATGTTCTTCTGACATTTTGAAGAGCACTGAATAAAAAGTTTACTAGTCCAATTGATTGGTAGCTAAAGTCGAATTTAACTCCCAAAAAAAAAAAATAATAATAATAACTAAAAAAGTGTTGTAAAAGAATTATTACTTGATTGAGAAAAAAGTTTGATTTTGCATGTCAAGCGTCAATAATGACCACTGAAACAACTACACGATAAAGTAGAAATTTAAATAGACACTAGAAAACCCTATTTCCCTTTCGTTTGATTTGCTTATCGTAAATTTTATTTTACAGATTACTACGATATCGATAGTTGTGGATGCAACAAGATATATAGAGGAGTTGAAGGAAAAAGTACAAAAACTAAATCAAGATATTACCACAATACAAACTTCAGACGTACAAACCTCGTCATTACCAGTGTTAGGTAGGACGACCTTCGTTGAATGCAATATTTAATGAAGCAAGAAGATTCCATCGTAGAAAATGTAGTCATTTGGACTTCGAATATTTTTGAGGCCCCCACAGAGGAAACCTGGCACTGCATTTCTTTCCGCAACATGAGCGTCCCCACGAGTGGACCACAAAAGCATTGTGCCATTAACCACCATTAACTGGACTTTTGTAATGGTAATTAATGGCATAACTTCTAATTTGCTCTTCTAGCATTTGGAAGGAAGGAAAGATTGTTTGTCAATTTTGATTAGAGACAATCATCATATATGAAAGTCGCGCAGCGTTTGTTCTATCTGTTAGGAAATTCGTACCCCAACACCGAAAAATACATCAAGCACAACACAAATATAAAGTGCAAGAAAATAAGAACACAAGAATGGTCACCCAGTTCGGCCTTGAAGGCTTAATCTGGGGGGCTCAGGTCAGCCCAATCCACTAGTGCAATTCTGCCTCACAGAGAGAGTGTACAGTACATAGAACCAAGATAGAAAACCAGATCAATCATCGACCCTAAAACCGGATCTCAAATCTGGACATAAACTCACAGCTTCCTCCCTAACCGGCTACAACTACAAAAACAAGACAGATCACGCATACAAGACCGTCCTCTATTTACTATAGTATTTACATTTAACCAGAATCATCCAAATGGAGAAACAATCTCCAGATTCAAAGAGCCAAGAAAGGGAAAAGAAGAGTCGACCAACAGAGAGAGAAAAAAGGAGATATTATCAAAACCGTATGAAATAATAATGCCACCCTTCCAGCTGGTTATCAAAACTAAGGGCCAACTCTAGTTTAATCTCCACCATTCATTTAATCCAATGGTCCACATCCAACCAGAAGAAACACAGATCCGGGTCATATCAAATACACGAATCAGGAGCTGCCACGTGATATCTACCAACTTAAAATTCAGCAAATGTCCAGATTGCCCTCTCATTAGTTGCTAATTTGGAGAACCACATTTTTTTTTTCTCCTTCAATCTTCACCTTGGTTCTCAAAATTGCACTCACTTTCTCAGTTGCTGAATTGCACTATTGTGGAAAGGCTGAACAACATCATTGCCTTAGGTACCTGCAAAGAAAAATTACCCAGTATCAATGTTGAGAAGTGACAAACACATTCTAAACTTACTCACAGGCAGAATTTTTGTGCCCATATCAGATAGGTTAATGTCAGTATGAATTTTCTCTGACATCATTTCACCTAAAGATAGTTTCTCTCTTATGAAATGATACTTCACCTCAATGTGCTTGGACCTTTCATGATAGACAGGGTTCTTGCTTAACAATAATGCACTCTGACTATCAGTAAGAATAACAGGTGATGAAAAAAGAAAATTCAGTTCACTTAAAATTCCTTTCAGCCATATACATTCTTTAACACATTCAGTAATTGCCACATATTCAGCTTCAGTACTAGATAAAGTGACAATTGGTTGAAGTTGAGACTTCCATGTGATACAGTTATCACCAAGTGTAAAGAAAAAAGCTGTGGTAGATTTTCTTTGATCCTTATCTCCAGCAAAATCAGAATCCACGTACCCTTTAAGGGTTAATGGTTCTGATCCCTTTTTGTACACTAATCCTACACTTAGTGTCCCAGCTATATACCGTAATAGCCATTTTAAGCCAGCCCAATGTGGTTTCCCCGAGTTTGCCATAAACCTACTTAAAAAACTGATTGAATATGCTAGATCAGGTCGTGTTGTTATAATAGAAAACATTACTGATCCTATTGCATTGGAGTAAGGGATATTTTCCATGTCTTTGGCCTCAGATTCAGTTTTAGGACATTGGGCTGAGGAGAGATTCATGTGAGCAGCAAGTGGAACATTAACAGACTTAGCTTCTTTCATGCCAAACTTAGATAAAACTTTATGTAGGTAAGACTCTTGGGTTATTATTAACCTGCCTTCTTGTCTATTCCTAGTTATCACCATTCCCAGTATTTTCTTGGCATTCCCTAAGTCTTTCATGTCAAATTCAGATTTTAGGAGGTTCTTCATTCTTTTTATTTTAGCTTTGCTTGAACTGGCCAGCAGCATATCATCTACATACAAGAGTAGATATATCTTGCTGCCAGGTTTGAAGTTATAGTAATATAAGCAATGATCATACTCACTTCTCCTAAAACCAATTTTCACAACATATGTGTCAAACCGAACATACCACTGTCTTGGACTTTGTTTGAGTCCATACAGTGATTTCTGCAATTTACAAACATAATCAGATTTCTCCTTTTCCTCAAAACCTTGAGGTTTCTCCTTTTCCTCAAAACCTTGAGGTTGACACATATAGATGTCCTCATCCAATTCCCCATGCAAGAAAGCTGTTTTGACATCTAATTGTTCAAGTTCCCAATTAAATTGAACAACTAGAGCAAGTATTAGCCTTATTGTCTTATATTTGATTACAGGTGAAAAAATTTCATTGTAATCAATTCACTCCCTTTGGGTGAACCCTTTGGCCACTAATCTTGCCTTATACCTTAAAGGGTCTGTTGGGGAATTGCCTTCTTTAAGTTTATAAATCCACTTGCATTGAACCACTCTCTGATTTTTAGGTTTCTTCACAAGTTTCCATGTTTTATTATCAATCAGGGATTTCATTTCTTCCCTCATGGCATCTTTTCAATTTTGAGATTTAGAACAACTTATAGCTTCATCATAAGTATAAGGTTCAGCATGTTCTAAGTTCTCACCAGTGATAAGGGCAAAGTCTGTCAGATTATTAGTCTCATATCTTGGATTGGGTTTAATCTGTCTCCTTTCCCTATCTCTCACTAATTGATAATCTTGGGTACTAGTTTCATTTTTAGGTGTCACAATTTCAGTTTCAGTTTGGGCTGTTATAACTTCACCTTCATTTGTGTTGTCTGATCTAACATTTGGCTGTTCATTTTCAGGTTCAGTTATCTCAATAGAATTGTGACCCAATCTTGCCAACTTCACCTCATTCTGTGAAGTACTATTTTCAATTGCCTCATGTTTATCCCTTTTACTCTTTAAGCATGGCATCTCAGATTCATTAAACACCACATTTCTACTGTTAATGATTTTAATGCCTTTCTCACCTAGTACCCATAACTTGTACCCTTTAACTCCTCCAGGGTACCCTAACATGACACATTTGGTGGCTCTAGGATCTAACTTGCCTTCAACTTGATGTGCATATGCAGCACATCCGAAGACCCTAATATTAGACAGATTTGGTGTTTTTTCAGTCCACAATTCCTGAGAGGTCTTGAACTTTACAGAACTGCATGGTGACCTAGTAATTAGATAGACTGCAGTGCATAAAGCTTCTGCCCAAAAACCTTTTGCTAGACCAGAACTTATTAGCATGCATCTAACTTTATTTATTAGAGTTCTGTTCATTCTTTCAGCTACCCCATTCTATTGGGGAGTATGCTTAACAGTTCTATGCCTAATAATTCCCTTTTGACTGCAAAAGTTATCAAATTCTGCATTACAGAATTCCAACCCATTATCTGTCCTTAAGGTTTTTAATTTTCTGCCCAATTGATT
>NW_019234042.1:0-2419 GCF_002742605.1 Olea europaea var. sylvestris
ATTGGCTAAAATTTAACAGGTTGATCGGAAGCAAAAATCTTGTCGCGGACAATTTCGTCATTTTTCGCTACTGTGCCGGAATGGGCTAAAATTTGACAGGTTGATCGGGACCAAAAATCGCGCCGGGAGCAATTTCGTCATTTTTCGCGACTGTGTCGGAATTGGCTAAAATTTGACAGGTTGATCGGAAACAAAAACCGCACCGGGGCAGGTTGATCGGAAACAAAAAATCGTGCCGGGGGCCATTTCGTTATTTTTCGCTACTGTGTAGGAATGGGCTAAAATTTGACAGGTTGATCGGAACCAAAAATCGCGCCGGGAGCATTTCGTCATTTTTCAGGACTGTGTCGGAATTGGCTAAAATTTGACAGGTTCATCGGAAACAAAAACCGCACCGGGGCAATTTCGTCATTTTTCGCGACGATGTCGGAATGGGCTAAAATTTGACTGGTGGATCAGAAACAAAAACCTAGCCGACGATAAATTCGTCATTTTTCGCGACTGTTTCGGAATTGGCTAAATTTGAGAGGTTGATTGGAAGCAAAAATCGTGCCGCGGACGATTTTGTGATTTTTCAGAACTGTGCCGGAATGTGCTAAAATTTGACAGGTTGATCGTGAACGAAAATCGCGCCGGGGATAATTTCGTCATTTTTCGCAACTGTGTCGAAATTGGCTAAAATTTGACAGGTTGAACGGAAACAAAAATCGCGCCGTGGGAAATTTGGACATTTTTCGAGACGGTGTCGGAATCCGCTAAAATTTGATTGGTGGATCGGAAACAAAAACCACGCAGGGGGAAAAAGTCATTTTTCGCGACTGTGTCGGAATGGGTTGAAATTTGGCAGTTCGATCGGAAACAAAAATCGCGTCGGGGGCAATTTCTTCATTTTTTGCGACTGTGTCGGAATGGGCTCAAATTTGACGGGTTGATCCGGAACAAAAACCGCGTCGGGGGTAACTTCGTCATTTTTCACAACCGTGTCGGAATTGGGTAAAATTTGACAGGTTGATCGGAAACAAAAATCGTACCGCGGGCAATTTTGTCATTTTTCTCGACGATGTCGGAATGGGCTAAAATATGACCGGTTGATCGGAAACAAAAATCGCGCCGGGGACAATTTCGTCATTTTTCGCAACTGTGTCGGAATTGGCTAAAATTTGACAGGTTGATCGGAAACAAAAATCGTGCCGTGGGCAATTTTGTCATTTTTCTCGACGATGTCGGAATGGGCTAAAATATGACTGGTTGATCGGAAACAAAAACCGCGCCGGGGACAATTTCGTCATTTTTCGCGACTGTGTCGGAATTGGCTAAAATTTGACAGGTTGATCGGAAACAAAAATTGCGCCGGGTGCAATTTTGTCATTTTTCGCGACGATGTCGGAATGTGTTAAATTTTAATTGGTTGATCGGAAACAAAATCCGCGCTGGGGACAATTTCGTCATTTTTCGCGACTGTGTCGGAATGGGCTAAAATTTGGCAGGTTGATCGGAAACAAAAATCGCGTCGAGGGCTATTTCGTCGTTTTTCTCGACTGTGTCGGAATGGGCTTAAATTTGATAGGATGATCGGGAACAAAAATCGCACCGGGAGAATTTCGTCATTTTTCGCAACAGTGTCGGAATTGGCTAAAATTTGACAGGTTGATCGGAAACAAAAATCGCGCCGGGGGCAATTACGTCATTTTTTGCGACTGTGTAGGAATGGGCTAAAATTTGACAGGTTGATCGGAAACTAAAATCGCGCTGGGACAATTTTGTCATTTTTCGCGACTATGTCGGAATGGGCTCAAATATGACAGGTTGTTCGGGAACAAAAATCGCGGCGTGGGTAATTTCGTCGTTTTTCGCAACTGTGTCGGAATTGGCTAAAATTTGACAGGTTGATCGGAAACAAAAATCTCGTCGGGGGCAATTTCATCATTTTTTGCGACTGTGTCGGAATGGGCTCAAATTTGACAGATTGATCCGGAACAAAAACCGCGCCGGGGGTAACTTCGTCATTTTTCGAGACGATGTTGGAATGGGTTAAAATTTGATTGGTTGATCGGAAACAAAATCCGCGCTGGGCACAATTTCGTCATTTTTCACGACTGTGCCGGAATGGGCTAAAATTTGACAGGTTGATCGGAAACAAAAATCGCGTTGGGGGCTATTTCGTCGTTTTTCTCGACTGTGTCGGAATGGGTTTAAATTTGATAGGAATCGGGAACAAAAATTGCACCGGGAGAATTTCGTCATTTTTCGCAACAGTGTCGGAATTGGCTAAAATTTGACTGGTTGATCGGAAACAAAAACCGCGCCGGGGGCAATTACGTCATTTTTCGCGACGATGTCGGAATGGGCTAAAATTTGACAGGTTGATCGGAACCAAAAATCGCGCCGGGAGCAATTTCGTCATTTTTCGCGACTGTGT
>NW_019234043.1:0-2419 GCF_002742605.1 Olea europaea var. sylvestris
AATGGACAGATAAGTGTGAGCAAAGCTTTCAGGAGCTAAAACAACGATTGATTACAGCACTTGTATTAACCATACCTAAAGGTTTAGAAGGGTTTGTTATATAGTGATGCATCCAAACAAGATTTGGGATGTGTACTAATGCAACATGAAAAAGTGATTGTCTATGCATCAAGACAATTGAAGCAACATGAGCAGAACTACTCGACGCATGATCTAGAACTTGCAGCGGTGGTTATTGCATTAAAGATATGGCGTCATTACTTATACGGAGGGAAGTGCGATATTTACAGAGATCATAAGAGTCTCAAATATTTCTTCACACAGAAGGAATTAAATATGAGATAGAGACAATGGTTGGAGCTAGTAAATGATTATGATTGCACTATTCATTATCATCCAAGTAAGGCTAATGTTGTTGCTGATGCTCTAAGTAGAAAGTCGATGGGATAGTTGGCATCATTACTTACTATTTCGATAGAGTTGATCAAAGACTTGGAAAATTTGTGAATCGAAGTGATTACCACACCAGAACAAGTCACTGCTCATTTAGCAACTTTGGTGGTTCAACCTACTCTTAGAGATGGGATCATAGAAGCACAGAGCAAAGACCCATTCTTACAGAAGATCAAGAACGAGATTGGTACTGATAAGAGAAAAGATTTCAAAATAGCTTCGGATCAGGCACTAATGTTTAAAGGAAGAATTTGTGTACCTAAGGATAAAGTTTTAAGGAAGGAGATATTGGAGGAGGCTCATTCCACCCCATATACCGCACATTCCTGTGGTACGAAAATGTATCAAGACCTTCAAAATACATTTTGGTGGAGGAGTATGAAAAGAAGTATAGGCTCATTTGTGGCAAAATGCATAGTGTGTCAACAAGTTAAAGCAAAACATCAAAGTCTGACAGGGTTGTTAAATCCATTGGACATACTTGAATGGAAGTGGGAGAATATCGCAATGGACTTTGTGGTAGGATTTTCAAAGTGAGCAAGAGGACACAATGCTATATGGGTAATAGTGGATCGTCTAACAAAGTCTACTCATTTTCTTTCAGTAAAAATGACATTTAGTCTAGATCAACTACGCGTAATTGTACAATAGAGATATTGTAAGATTGCATGGTGTCCCCGTGTCCATTGTGTCTAATAGAGATCCGAAATTTACGTCAAAGTTTTGGAAGAACTTACAAAGAGCTATGGGAACGAAATTAAATTTTAATATGACGTATCACCCTCAGTCCGATGGTCAGTCTGAAAGGACCATTCAAACTTTGGAAGATATGCTAAAAGTCTATGTTCTAGATCTAGGAGGTAGTTGGGAAACATATCTACCTTTGGTGGAATTTGCATATAATAATAGTTTCCAGACAACTATTGGAATGGCACCGTATAAAGCTCTATATGGTAGAAGATGCAGATCGCTTGTTCATTGGGATGAAGTTAAAGAAAAGAGAGTTATGGGACTTGAGATCATTGAACGGACAGTCGAAGCTGTTGACAAGTTCCGTACTAGCATAAAGGCAGCGCAAGATAGACAAAAGAGCTATGCAGATACCGGAAGGAATGACTTGGAGTTTCAAGTTGGGGATAAAGTCTTTTTTGAAAGTGGCACCAATAAAAGGTGTACTTAGGTTCGGTAAGAAAGGCAAACTACGACCTCGTTATATCGGACCTTTTGAAATTCTTGACAAGGTTGGAAATGTGGCTTATCGATTAGCTTTGCCGCCTAAACTATCAGCCATTCACAATGTGCTTCATGTATCAATGATCAGAAAGTATATGCATAATCCTGATCACGTGGTCAATTATCAATCTTTGGAAGTACAAAAAGACTTATCCTATGAGGAATTACCAATTAAGATAATGAATTGAAAGTTACATAAATTATGTAACAAGGAGATTCAACTGGTCAAAGTGCAATGGAATAATCATGGAATAGAAGAAGGCACTTGGGAAAGAGAAGAAGAAGTTAAAGACAAGTACTCGACACTCTTCGCTAACCTATAAGGTAAATTTCGAGGAAGAAATTTTATTTAAGGTGTAAGGGATGTAGAAGCTTGAAAAAAAAATGAAATTAGGCTCATATTTTTAGGTGATGATCTAGCACCACGAGCCTAACCCATAGACAAACCTTAGCTTGACCCACAAAAGAAATGAAAGCCCAATACTTGTCCAATATGCCTTAAATAATTTTTAAATGAAGTTAGACGGAATTTAATGTTTTCCCCAAAGATTTGACCCGACGGTGAAAATTTATGTATAGTAAATATTTCTAAGATTTGATTTCCGTATGCGTTATTTTTCAAAAGGAACTAATTATAAGAAAAATAGAATTATAATTAAAATAGAGGTTATGTTGCTTCCTATTTTTGATTAGTTTAATAAGGTTGTAGACCAAAGATTAAAAAAAAAAAAAA
>NW_019234044.1:0-654 GCF_002742605.1 Olea europaea var. sylvestris
AGTACTTATGGCCGAAACGAACACCTCTTGCAAAAGTTACGCTCAATTCTTCGTACGGCGACTATCCGAGCGTTCCAAATATCAAAGTGGTCGTTCTTTCGAAAAATGTTCGAAATTTCTCAGACGTCACGACGACGTAGTGAGTTCAATCCAAAAGGGTCGCTACATTTCCAAAAAGTACTTATGGCCGAAACGAACACCTCTTGCAAAAGTTACGCTCAATTCTTCGTACGGCGACTATCCGAGCGTTCCAAATATCAAAGTGGTCGTTCTTTCGAAAAATGCTCGAAATTTCTCAGACGTCACGACGACGTAGTGAGTTCAATCCAAAAGGGTCGCTACATTTCCAAAAAGTACTTATGGGCCCAAAACGGACACCGTGTGCAAAAGTTTCGCTCAATTCTTCGTACGCCGACTATCCGAGCGTTCCAAATATAGAAGTGCACGTTCTTTTGAAAAATGGCCCAAATCCCTCAGACGTCACGATGAAGTGGTGAGTTCAATCCAAAAGGGTCGCTACATTTCCAAAAAGTACTTATGGGCCCAAAACGGACACCGTGTGCAAAAGTTACGCTCAATTCTTCGTACGCCGACTATCCGAGCGTTCCAAATATAGAAGTGCTCGTTCTATGGAAAAATGGCCGAAATCCATCA
>NW_019234044.1:703-2419 GCF_002742605.1 Olea europaea var. sylvestris
TTCTATGGAAAAATGGCCGAAATCCCTCAGACGTCACGATGAAGTGGTGAGTTCAATCCAAAAGGGTCGCTACATTTCCAAAAAGTACTTATGGGGCCAAAACGGACACCGTGTGCAAAAGTTACGCTCAATTCTTCGTACGGCGACTATCCGAGCGTTCCAAATATAGAAGTGCTCGTTCTTTCGAAAAATGGTCGAAATTCCTCAGACGTCACGATGAAGTAGTGATTTCAATCCAAAAGGGTCGCTACATTTCCAAAAAGTACTTATGGGGTCAAAACGGACATCGTGTGCAAAAGGTACGCTGAATTCTTCGTACGCCGACTATCCAAGCCTTCCAAACATAAAATTGCTCCTTCTTTCGAAAAATGGCCGAAATCTATCATACATCACGACGAAGTCGTGAGTTCAATCCAAAAGGGTCGCTAGATTTCCAAAAAGTACTTATGGGCCCAAAACGGACACCGTGTGTAAAAGTTACGCTCAACTCTTCGTACGATGACTATCCGAGCGTGCCAAATATCGAAGTGCACGTTCTTTTGAAAAATGGCCGAAATCCCTCAGACGTCACGACGAAGTAGTGAATTCTATCCAAAAGGGTCGCTACATTTCCAAAAAGTACTTATGGCCGAAACGAACACCTCTTGCAAAAGTTACGCTCAATTCTTCGTACGGCGACTATTCGAGCGTTCCAAATATAGAAGTGCTCGTTCTTTCGAAAAATGGCTGAAATCCCTCAGACGTCACGACGAAGTTGTGAATTCAATCCAAAAGGGTCGCTACATTTCCAAAAAGTACTTATGGGCCCAAAACGGACACCGTGTGCAAAAGTTACGCTCAATTCTTCGTATGACGACTATCCGAGCGTTCCAAATATAGAAGTGCTAGTTCTTTCGAAAAATGGCCGAAATCCCTCAGACGTCACGACGAAATAGTGAATTCAATCCAAAAGGGTAGCTACATTTCCAAAAAGTACTTATGGCCGAAACGAACACCTCTTGCAAAAGTTACGCTCAATTCTTCGTACGGCGACTATCCGAGCGTTCCAAATATAGAAGTGCTCGTTCTTTCGATAAATTGCCGAAATGCCGCAGACGTCTTGATAAAGTTGTGAGTTCAATCCAAAAGGGTCGTTACATTTCCAAAAAGTACTTATGGGCCCAAAACGGGCACCGTGTGCAAAAGTTACGCTCAATTCTTCGTACGGCGACTATCCGAGCGTTCCAAATATAGAAGTGCTCGTTCTTTCGATAAATTGCCGAAATGCCGCAGACGTCTTGATAAAGTTGTGAGTTCAATCCAAAAGGGTCGCTACATTTCCAAAAAGTACTGATGGGCCCGAAATGGACCCCCCTTGCAAAAGTTACGATCAATTCTTCGTATGGCGACTATCCGAGCGTTCCAAATATAGAAGTGCTAGTTCTTTCGAAAAATGGACGAAATCCCTCAGACGTCACGACGAAATAGTGAATTCAATCCAAAAGGGTCGCTATATTTCCAAAAAGTACTTATGGCCGAAACGAACACCTCTTGCAAAAGTTACGCTCAATTCTTCGTACGGCGACTATCCGAGCGTTCCAAATATAGAAGTGCTCGTTCTTTCGAAAAATGGTCGAAATTCCTTAGACATCAAGATGAAGTAGTGATTTCAATCCAAAAGGGTCGCTACATTTCCAAAAAGTACTGATGGGCCCGAAATGGACACCCCTTGCAAAA
>NW_019234045.1:0-2419 GCF_002742605.1 Olea europaea var. sylvestris
TTCTAATTTAGATATTTGGACCTTCAAAGCAACATTTCTTCACGAGAAACATCCTTAAAGCATGTTTAAGCTCTGTTTTTAGTCAAAAATATATTTTGAAATAGTGATTTGATGGAAAATATATAGTTAAAAAATAAATTTTTTAAATTTACATGTAATATTATTTTATTAAAGGATATATGACTGAAAATAAGAAAAAAAAATGTATTTTAAAAAAATACGGACCAAACAAGTGCTTATTGTTGACTTAGCGAATTGGACCTCCACGTGGCCAATTAAGAGTCACTTCACGTGTTCCTCTCTGTACACAATGGCAAATGGTTAAAAGCATATGGTCGGAATTAGGGGGGTGATGGCGGCCACATACACTCTGACGATTAAGTCAGTGGACGGTGATTGGAACGGTGCCAGAATTGTGCAATATTGGGAGGAGAAAAATAATACTTGTGTGTGGGTAGTTTAGTGTGAGTTTCATTACCTCTGCCTTTTGCCAAAACTTAGATATTTATAAACTATGAGCACCGTCGGATGTGGAAGTTGAATTGACATAAAATTAACACGTCATATCAATCAATTCATGAAGATGTCACGTCAATTAATCCATTGGGGGTACTTCAGACGCCTTGGCAGATTCACTTGGTGACCTGCATGTAGACTTAAAGTTAGGTGGAGGCTCATATAACTTCGGACCCACTTCGAAGGTACATGTGCAACCTCGCTGAGGAGTGGGCGTGATGTGTCGAAGTGATTTGGTTAGGAGCGTAACACTTATTGTTCATTTCCTCCTTCAAAATCTTGTAAAACGATAAATTTACACTCTTCTTAAATAAAAAAATAATTGTAATAGAGACAAATATTTCAAAAAGTGTTCTCACTAAAAAACACACCATTTAAAAACAAAAAATTCAATCTTCCCAGCCAATCCTATCTACTTCCATGCTCGACCGCACCAGTGTTAAGGACCTGTGGATCTGACCCTGGTGACAAAAATGGATTTCGTCAGTGCACTACGGCGTCTGAGGTGGGAAAATTGTTGGCAACGACATTACAATTTAGCACTATAACTGCAAATTTCAGGTAGGTAAAATGGAATTCATTACCTGAAAGAAGAAGAAGAAGAAGAGAAGTGGAGTAGAGTGAAGTCCATGGGTTCCAATAGAGTTCAAGTTGTTGCCATTTCACATTTATGGGACTCGTACAAAAAATATTTTTTTAAACTTCTTTCTTTTTTAATTATTTAAAATGAGACTCATTTGCACTTTTTTAAAATTTTGAAAATAAGACTACAATTATTAGTTTTTTATTTAAAAATAAGGGTAAATTGTCACTTTACGAGACTTTAACAAAAGAAATGATTAGTAAGAATGTTTCGCACAAAAAAGGGCCATACGAGACCTCAAATGTCAAAATTAAAATGGTAGAGGTGATTCACTCAATAAACTCAAATGATAGAGAAATTTTACGCCAATTATTCTAAGTTCATATTTCATTAATTGTTGTAATTTTATTTTTATTTAAAAAAAAAAAACTCATCACTTACGCAATGAATTATTAGGACAATTATCAATATACGGGTTCTAAAATCGAAGGAAATTGATAGCATTATTCTCAAGGTATTAATCCATTGTAAAAAAATATTCTACATATTCTTCCCCTGATTCCGCCTCATATTACTCTTCAATAAATTCATCATTTATATCTGTGGCATACCTAGAAGGTTCTGACTACTTCATGCATGCTTCACTTGACTCGAGAAGAAACTTTGGCGAAAATAAAGCAAAATAATTAGCAGTTGTATCTATCAATATGTATGGTCATGGACCATCAATAATGATTTTCGCAATTGATTTATAAAAAACGAAGTTTTATATCTATTGGATTTTTTTCCACGATTTAGACTGCTACCATTTCGCTCGTCGCTAATATGAGAATCGCTTTTACTTCAAAGTTTGCCTCGACTTGGTACAACTCTCACAACCCACACCAAAATAGTGCTTTACCCCTTCCGGATTTTTTTTTTCATGATTTAGACTGCTACCATTTCGCTTGTTGCTAATATGAGAATTGCTTTTATTTCAGAGTTCACCTCGATTTGGTACAACTCTCACAGCCCACACCGAAATAGTGCTTTACCCATTCCTCGAGCATAGACAAAACGGATTCGGAATTGTCTTTGCCTCCGACTCCAAGGCAAGATTTGGTCAAATTCTTAAACGAAAAAAGAAGGGAAAGCAACCAGGAATGGAAATAAAAGAGGATAAATAAAAGAAACGGAGGCTAGAAATTGGGAAAAATGGCTATCTTAAGCATCACCACTCTCCTCCCATTACAACCCACTTATCGTCTCCTCAGTTTCCCCGTCCAAACAAAGCTTAATAATTTCACACTCAACTTCGGCACTAACCTTCACTACAATTAC
>NW_019234046.1:0-1814 GCF_002742605.1 Olea europaea var. sylvestris
CCTGTCAAATTTGAGCCCATTCCGACACAGTCGAGAAAAATGACGAAATTGCTGCCGGCGGGATTTTTATTTCCGGTCAAACTATCAAATTTCAGCCAATTCCGACACAGTCGAGAAAATTGACGAAATTGCCCCCGTCGCGGTTTTTGTTCCCGATAAACCTGTCAAATTTGAGGCCATTCCGACACAGTCGAGAAAAATGACGAAATTTCCGCCGACACGTTTTTTATTTCCGATCAAACTGCCAAATTTCAGCCAATTCCAACACAGTCGAGGAAAATGACGAAATTGCCCCCGACGCGATTTTTGTTTCCGATCAACCTGTCGAATTTTAGCCAATTCCGACGCAGTCGCGAAAAATCACGAAATTGCCCCCGGTGCGATTTTTATTTCAGATCAAACTGCCATATTTCAGCCAATTCCGACACAGTCGAGAAAAATGACGAAATTGCCCCCGGCGCGATTTTTATTTCAGATCAAACTGCCATATTTCAGCCAATTCCGACACAGTCGAGAAAAATGACGAAATTGCCCCCGGCGCGATTTTTATTTCAGATCAAACTGCCATATTTCAGCCAATTCCGACACAGTCGAGAAAAATGACGAAATTGCCCCCGGCGCGATTTTTATTTCAGATCAAACTGCCATATTTCAGCCAATTCCGACACAGTCGAGAAAAATGACGAAATTGCCCCCGGCGCGATTTTTATTTCAGATCAAACTGCCAAATTTCAGCCAATTCCAACACAGTCGAGAAAAATGACGAAATTGCCCCCGGCACGATTTTTGTTTCCAATCAACAAGTCAAATTTTAGCCAATTCCGACACAGTCACGAAAAATGACGAATTTGCGCCCGGCGCGATTTTTGTTCCGGATAAACCTGTCAAATTTGTGCCCATTCCAACACAGTCAAGAAAAATGACGAAATTGTCGTCGGCGCGATTTTTATTTCCGATCAAACTGCCAAATTTCAGCCAATTCCGACACAGTCGAGAAAAATGACGAAATTACCCACGGCGCGATTTTTATTTTAGATAAAACTGCCAAATTTCCGCCAATTCCGACACAGTCGAGAAAAATGACGAAATTACCCACGGCGCGATTTTTATTTTAGATAAAACTGCCAAATTTCCGCCAATTCCGACACAGTCGAGAAAAATGACGAAATTACCCACGGCGCGATTTTTATTTTAGATAAAACTGCCAAATTTCCGCCAATTCCGACACAGTCGAGAAAAATGACGAAATTACCCACGGCGCGATTTTTATTTTAGATAAAACTGCCAAATTTCCGCCAATTCCGACACAGTCGAGAAAAATGACGAAATTACCCACGGCGCGATTTTTATTTTAGATAAAACTGCCAAATTTCCGCCAATTCCGACACAGTCGAGAAAAATGACGAAATTACCCACGGCGCGATTTTTATTTTAGATAAAACTGCCAAATTTCCGCCAATTCCGACACAGTCGAGAAAAATGACGAAATTGCCCCCGGCTCGATTTTTGTTTCCGATCAAACTGTCTAATTTGAGCCCATTCCGACACAGTCGAGAAAAATGACGAAATTACCCACGGCGCGATTTTTATTTTAGATAAAACTGCCAAATTTCAGCCAATTCCGACACAGTCGACAAAAATTATGAAATTGCCCCCGGCGCGATTTTTGTTTCCTTTCAACAAGTCAAATTTTAGCCAATTCCGACACAGTCGCCAAAAATGACGAAATCACACCCGGCGCGGTTTTTGTTCCTGATAAACCTGTCGAATTTGAGCCCATTCCGACACGGTCGAGAAAAATGACGAAATTGCCG
>NW_019234046.1:2137-2419 GCF_002742605.1 Olea europaea var. sylvestris
TCAGCCAATTCCGACACAGTCGAGAAAAAAGACGAAATTGCCCCCGGCGCGGTTTTTGTTCCCAATCAACCTGTCGAATTTGTGCCCATTCCGACACGGTCGAGAAAAATGATGAAATTGCCGACGGCGCTATTTTTCTTTCCGATCAAACTGCCAAATTTCAGCCAATTTCGACACATTCGAGAAAAATGACGAAATAGCCCCCGGCGCGGTTTTTGTTTCCGATCAACTAGTCAAATTTTAGCCAATTCCGACACAGTCACGAAAAATGACGAAATTACA
>NW_019234047.1:0-2419 GCF_002742605.1 Olea europaea var. sylvestris
GTTGCACTATCCACTACAGAATCAGAATATATTGCTACCACTGAAGCTATTAAAGAAGCTCTATGGCTTAGAGGTCTACTTCACGAACTATGTGTCCTGAATGATTATGTGGTAGGGCATTCTGATAGTCAGTCATCCATACATTTATGCAAAAATCCTGTTTTTCACGAGCGCACTAAACACATTGATGTTAGACTCCACTTCATTAGAAATATAGTATCTCAAGAGGTGGTAAGACTTGAGAAAGTCCATACCCACTACAACCCATCTGATATGGGGATGAAGGTACTGCCACTTGCAAAGTTTAGGAGTTGCAAGGAACTTCTAAACATTGATACAGGTAAATGATTTCCAATTTTATTGTTTTTCTATTAGAGGTGTCACTAATGGGATACAATTTTCTTTGTAGGTCCTCTAACACCAAGGTGGAGGTTGTTAGGCAATTTTGTTGTCAAACGACCTCCCCGGGCGATGATGTAACCTCGGTTGTTTATTATCAATCGGCCTCGGCCTAATGATTGAGTAGTACATCGACACAATTATCGAGACAACACAATCCACTTTGTTATGGACCGTTCGAAGCAACCTATTTTATAGTGTTGCTCACGGTTCCCGCACCATTCCTTGGAAGGCTATATTATTATTGTTGAAGCCCACTTATTTGAGTCGAGCCCTGTTTGTTGATCCACCACTTAACCCTAATTGTAACTTACCTATTTTGGACAATATACTTGGCATATAATCCTTTCACTTTTTCGGCCTCCATTAGAGTGAAATTTTCCCCTCTTTGTGAGTCTCTCTCTCTCTCGGCCTCTCTCTTTTCCTTTCACTGTGACCTTAGTGGTTAACCTACTGTGGGAATATTATTGAGCTTCTCATTCCCAATTGATAGCAACCGGACCGGTGGCGGCATAGGGTGGTGTTGGAGTTGTCTCAAGGTGTTGGTGTCGATGTTGTGATAAACTGAGCCCGATTTTGCACGTGGTGGCTGTGGAATTCATCCCTACAAGTATATTAGGCTCGAATCCACTAAGAATCACAAAGAATCGATACAAGAATGTATGAAGAAACTGTCGTTTCTTCAATAACAGATTTCTATCGCCTCTCTTTAACATAACACTCAGTTTCTACAATCTCACAGATCATATACCATATACAACCCTAACATCACTCAGATTAGAGATTGCTTTCAGAAATTACAAGAACAAGACGAGTTCAGAAAATCCTTAGAGAGAAGACGAAGAAAACCCTAGAACCATTCACTCAGATTAGAGTGAAAATGAAGAGGCACGATGCCTTTTAACAGACCACCAAAAATCAACAATCCAACGATCACAAAGGTGCCGGTGTATGGTCCACAGAACTTGCAATTTGAAAGGAAAAAACGCGTTTACGAACAACGCCTTTTATTTCCCCAAAAACGATTCAACCCGGCCAGGCCAATGTTTCTCAAGTTGGGCCAACCAAGAATAGGGAGGCAGCCCATTCAACAATCTCTACCTTGCTGATCTATTCTTGGTATTCTTTTGTGGATTCAAACTTAGACTAATTTTTGTTTCATTTGATCTATAAAACCTGTAAAAAAGAAAATGAAAAGTAGTCAGTTGACTTTTCCAAAAATAACCAATAAAATTCAAATATCAAATTGAATTCATTACCTTCAAAGTATGTTCAGAATTTTCAGACAATTTCTAAACTTGTTTAGAAGTAAAACCTTAGTACCAATATCAGAAGGATTAAATTCAGTTGGGATTTTAACCAAGTTAATTAATCCCTTTTCGACCATATTTCTAACAAAATGAAATTTAATATCAACATACTTAGTCCTATCATGATATACATGATTTTTACTCAAATGAATTGCACTCTGATTATCAGTACAGATTCTAACTGTTTCATTCATGAAACCAATTTCATTTAATAACCCCCTTAACCACAGACCTTCTTTAACGGCATCACATGCTGCAATATATTCAGCTTCGGTGGAAGATAAAGCTACAAGTTTTTGTAGTTGGGACTTTCAACTAACACAACCATCACAAAGAGTAAACACATAGGAGGAGGTTGATCTTCTTTTATCTAAATCTCCCGCAAAATCAGAATCTGTATATCCTTTCAGAATAATGCCTTCATTACACCTTTGGAATTTTAATCCTAGTTCAATTGAGCCCTTTAGATATCTTAACATCCATTTGATTGCTAACCAATGTGTTTCACCTGGATTTGCCATAAATCTACTTAGCATGCTTATACCATGAGCTAAGTCAGGTCTTGTAGATATCATAAGGTATATAATAGAGCCAATAACATTTGCATAGGGTATCTTACTCATTCTGTCATATTCTTCATCATTTTTAGGTGACTGTTCACTAGAAAGTTTGAAGTGATTTGCAATAGGTAAAGTTACAGGTTTACACTC
>NW_019234048.1:0-2419 GCF_002742605.1 Olea europaea var. sylvestris
TTTCTTCATTTTCTGATTCCTTTTATTATGATTTGATTTCAGAAAATGATTAACATTATTTATATGTTTATCCTGCAAGGTTTAATCCAAAGAATTATTTGCTTTCGATCATGAGTTGAAAGGGAAGAATCTATATTCAGGTATTCAGATTCGATAAATTTTTATTTTGTCTTCTCAAAATCTATCTCTGTAAGTCGAAATTGCGTTTTGATTTCACGCAAATAAACGACATGATTTTGTGAATATAATATTCATATTATAGGTGTAATTTTCCAACAATACATATGATGGTTTGTGAGAGAAAACGTGGTTATATAAAAGTTGAAACATGTTAATGTTTTTAATTACAAATAAAAGTGGTGGTTGGCAGTTAAAAATAAGATTTAAATGAATGAAAATGGGATTTAAATGGTAGTGTAAGTGAAGTTTTATGTAGATAAATTGTGGATTTGTGAAATCAACGTTCAAGTTAACTTTCCAAGTGAAAATGGTGGGTTTTTGGTAGTTAACAAAATGAGAGTTTAAAATGGCAAGTAAAGTGGGGAGTAGTTAGACACTTAGTGGATGAATGGTATATTTAAATGGGGTGCCTTGGTGGAAAAAAATCAAAATGAGGGGTTGATAAATATGAGGAGGAATTAAAATAACGTGGCTGGAAAAAAAAGGGAGTTATTTGAAGGACAAAAATCATCTTTAAGTGCTGTTTGGCATTTACAATAAGTGTATCTAAATTTTAAATTTTTGAGGACTTTACATGTACGAAAATGAATATAAAATATGTGTCACGAATAACATAACCAAATCAAAATAAAAATTTGTTGTTTAAAAGAGATTTCAATACCTTACAAAATTTTAAGGCAAGTGCACTCAACTTTATTATCATGACCAAAAACAATTAATTTGGACTTTTAGAAATCGTTAACCCAAATCATTTTTGAGTACTACAAAAAATAAAAATAAAAATTACTACAATGAAAAATATTTTTTCCCCGATTGCTACGAGCACTAATGTACCAGATTACATCAGAATTTGGAAATTAAGTATGCTTGGACGAGATTAGTACTAGGATGTGTGACTCATTGGGAAGTCTTCGAGTTGCACCACTTTTCTCCTTTCATACTCTTTTTTCCTACCATAAAAATATTTTCACTATCTCACCACTCCGTGCAGTCGACAAACCCTCAATTAGCTTCTCACTTTCAATCATCACTAGCTCTACAAACTCTACTATCACTAACCTAGGTTTGTTCCATAGTTACGTCCATTCCAAATGCTGGAATGGAACCAAAACTCTTGGAAAGCAATTATAAACTAGTGCGACCATACCAGGACTAATACACATGATCACATTAGAACTTCAAAATTAAACGCGCTTTAGCGATAGTAGTAGTAAGATGCTTGACCCCTTTAAAAGTCCTCGTGTTGTACCCATTTTTCTCTTTTTTTTATATTTATTTCCCATTGCAAAAATAATTTTACTATTTTCATCCACATTTCATTTTAATATTATCCTTATTAAATTCATTTGTTTAAATATTATACATCCACACCATATATATAATTTGGGTTGGGTTTGTTTTGGGCTCAACTTGAAACCAAAATTGTCTTGATCGATTTTGATAAATTTCAACACAAATTGATCCAACTCAACAATTAAAATCAAACCAAATCGATTTGGTTAGTTGGTTTGAACATTTTTCGAGTTAAAAAAAATTGCATGCCCGGGGGTTAATCATAAATAAATATCGGATAGTTACCAACAAACTACAATCTAAATTTAGAGTTTACAAAAAAACAATTATTCTCATTTCTTTTCTTTTCTTTCTTTCTTTTTTTTTTTTTTTTAAATTTTGAGTCTTTATAGAAATAGCATAAACGATAAACAAATTATTTGAGAAAGAATTATATTTATATTTCAATTATTTTATTTTTCTAAGTTTAGAAATCTTAATTTGAAAAAAAAAAGTATTAACGGGTAAGGTTTGTTAATTGATGGGGTGGATTGGTAGCAAGCAACCTTATCCGACTTTTTAATGGATAAAATTAATTGAATAAATTCGATTTTTTAGTGCAAACCAACTTGAATCAACTTGACTTTGTTTAGTTTGGTTGATTTGATAGATTTTTCGTTTTTTTCCCACCGACTACACATCATACCATTTTCATATATCTACCCCACTATTTTTTATATATCTATCACATCATAATTCAATCGTAATCATTTCATATTTTCAATCATCGCCATTAATATGGATTATTAAATTTCTTTATTTGTTTTGATAATCCAAACAGATTAGCCACCATTATTTTGAATTCAAGAAAAAAGATAATTCCAATAGAAAAGATAAACATCAATGTTTTTAATTTTAGAAAAGAAAAGATAATTTCAACCGAAAATATATATATATATATATATAT
>NW_019234049.1:0-2419 GCF_002742605.1 Olea europaea var. sylvestris
GACACAGTCGAGAAAAATGACGAAATTGCCCCCGGCGCGATTTTTATTTCAGATCAAACTGCCAAATTTCAGTCAATTCCGACTCAATCGAGAAAAATGACGAAATTGGCCACGGCGCGATTTTTATTTCAGATCAAACTGGAAAATTTCAGCCAATTCCGACACAGTCAAGAAAAATGACGAAATTGCCCCCGACGAGGTTTTTGTCTCCGATCAAACAGTCAAATTTTAGCCAATCCCGACAAAGTCGCGGAAAATGACGAAATTTCACCCGGCGCTATTTTTGTTCCCGATCAACCGGTAAAATTTGAGCCCATTCCTACACAGTCGAGAAAAATGACGAAATTGCCCCCAGCGCAATTTTGGTTTCCGATCAACCTGTCAAATTTTAGCAAATTCCGACACAGTCGAGAAAAATGACGAAATTGCCCCCGGCGCGATTTTTGTTTCCGATCAACCTGTTAAATTTGAGCCCATTCTGACACAGTCGAGAAAAATGACGAAATTGCCCCCGGCGCGATTTTTGTTTCCGATCAACCTGTTAAATTTGAGCCCATTCTGACACAGTCGAGAAAAATGACGAAATTGTCCCCGGCGCGATTTTTATTTCAGATTAAACTGCCAAATTTCTGCCAATTTCGACACAGTCGAGAAAAATGAAGAAATTTCCCCGGCGCGGTTTTTTTTTCCGATAAACATGTCAAATTTCAGCCAATTCCGACACTGTCGGGAAAAATGACGAAATTACACCCAGCGCGATTTTTGTTCCGATAAACCTGTCAAATTTCAGCCAATTTCGACACAGTCGAGAAAAATGACGAAATTGCCCCCGGCGCGCTTTTTTTCCGATCAACAAGTCAAATTTTAGTCAATTCCGACACAGTGGCGAGAAATGACGAAATTACACCCGGCGCGATTTTTGTCCCCGATAAGCCTGTCAAATTTCAGCCAATTCCGACACAGTCGAGAAAAATGACGAAATTGCCCCCGGCGCGATTTTCGTTTCCTATCAACAAGTCAAATTTTAGCCAATTCCGACACAATCGCAGAAAATGACGAAATTACACCCGGCGCGATTTTTGTCCCCGATAAGCCTGTCAAATTTCAGCCAATTCCGACACGGTCGAGAAAAATGACGAAATTGCCCCCGGCGCGATTTTTGTTTCAGGTCAACCAGTCAAATTTTAGCCAATTCCGACCCAGTCGCGGAAAATGACGAAATTACACCCGACGCGATTTTTGTCCCCGATAAACCTGTCAAATTTCAGCCAATTCCGACACAGGCGAGAAAAATGACGAAATTTGCCCCGGCGTGATTTTTGTTTCCGATCAACAAGTCAAATTTTAGTCAATTCCGACACAGTCGCGGGAAATGACGAAATTACACCCGGCGCAATTTATTTCCCCGATAAACCTGTCAGATTTCTGCCAATTCCGACACAGGCGAGAAAAATGACGAAACTGCCCCCGGCGCGGTTTTTTTTCCAATCAACAAGTCAAATTTTAGTCAATTACGACACAGTCGCGAAAAATGACGAAATTACACCCGGCGCGATTTTTATCCCCGATAAACCTGTCAAATTTCTGCCAATTCCGACACAGTCGAGAAAAATGACGAAATTGCCCCCGGCGCGATTTTTGTTTCCGATCAACCAGTCAAATTTTAGTCAATTCCGACACAGTCGCGAAAAATGACGAAATTGCACCCGGCGCGATTTTTGTTTCCGATCAACCAATCAAATTTTAGCCAATTCCGACACAGTCGCGAAAAATGACGAAATTGCACCCGGCGCGATCTTTGTTTCCGATCGTTCGGTAAAATTTGAGCCCATTCCGACACAGTCGAGAAAAATGACGAAATTGCCCCCGGCGCGATTTATTTCAGATCATACTGCCAAATTTCAGTCAATTCCGACACAGTCGAGGAAAATGACGAAATTGCCCCCGGCGCGAATTTTGTTTTCGATCAACCAGTCAAATTTGAGCCCATTCCAACACAGTCGAGAAAAATGACAAAATTGCCCTGGCGCGATTTTTGTTTCCGATCAACCAGTAAATTTCAGCCAATTCCGACACTGTCGCAGAAAATGACGAAATTACACCCGGCGCGATTTTTGTCCCAGATAAACCTGTCAAATTTTAGCCAATTCCGACACAGTCGAGAAAAATGACAAAATTACCCCCGGCGCGATTTTTGTTTCCGATCAACAAGTCAAATTTTAGTCAATTCCGACACAGTCGCGAAAAATGACGAAATTACACCCGGCGAGATTTTTGTCCCCGATAAACCTGTCAGATTTTTGCCAATTCCGACACAGTCGAGAAAAATGACGAATTTGCCCCCGGCGCGATTTTTGTTTCCGATCAACAAGTCAAATTTTAGTCAATTCCGACACAGTCGCGAAAAATGACGAAATTG
>NW_019234050.1:0-2419 GCF_002742605.1 Olea europaea var. sylvestris
AACTTTTGTATTTTATAGAAGACAGTCGTCGTTATTTCCTATGTACTGATCTACAATGACAATGGATCGTCGTTCCGACTCTTGTGTACTGATATATGTGTGTGGCTGTTACTTCCTGTGTACTGATCTACAGCAACAATGGACGAATTGTGCGTATACGTACTGATTTGTATTTGTACGGGTTTGTGGTTTGTGGTTAATTTAGAGATAGTAATGATGGTTGAAGGCAATGGTGATGTATAGTGGTGCTGATCTGTGTATAATGCATTTGAAGGCGGCGGCAGTGGTGGTGAGGTGGCATCGATATTTTTTTTATGGTGATAAGACATAATGGGTCGGATGAAGAAATGTTGTGACCAATTATTGGGTAATTGTAAACAATAAAATGAATAAATTGTGATCAATAAATAATATATATCTTAAAAATGTGTGATTGATTATTAAATTCGTAATTGTGACCTATAATTTGTATTTTCATGACAGATAAATAAGTTACAATAAATTAATTTGATAATTTGTGACCAATAAATAAGTTGTAACTTACAAAATTCATTATTTGTGATCGAGAGATAATGCATAATCAATTAATTTGATAATTTTTAATCAATAAATAAGTGAAAACCTACAAAATTCCTAATTTGCGACTTTGATGTTTTGTAATTATAACTAATATGTAATTGTGACCATAAACTGTATGATATTTTGATCTTGACATACTTAATTACCTATTTAATTAATAAATATATATATTTGATTATCTATTTAATTAATACCACATGATATTTGAAAGGAATGTGCAACAATTTCTTGATTTAAGGGAGAATATTGTTAAATATCATTCATTATATATATAATGAGCACCTGTGCTCATTTTATATGAAGCACTGGTGATATATTATACTAATTCATTGATGGATAAAGATTTTTTAAGTTCCAATATTTATATTAAATTAGTGGTTTTATATATATAACCTTCTAATGACATGATTTTTGAAAAAGAAAAAAGAAAATCTCAAATTTGTCAAAGTTGAAATTATATTTTTAAATGGGGAAATTAGACCCACTACCCCTAAAAAATGAGATGTTTGATTAATACCTTAAAATTAATTAAAACTTTAAATCACGTATTATTTACGTCCAAACCCAAACCCGGAACAGATTGGAGGCACAGAGGAAATAATGATGATAGTCTCTCCTCATTTTTTATGGACAATCTATCTTCATCTTCATTCCTCTCTATCCTCTACCACCACTCCCTCCCTCATTCTTCCTTCTTCCACCTCGACCACCATCCAATTGCCTCACAGTCAAACGATGTTAACCAAACTGCGCAAAACTCCACTTCTTTCCACAATCACCTCCTCCGTTGGGTGGCCGCATTTTTCTCTTCTCTACCGGTCGTCGCCTACCTCTTCTTCATCATCACCAGAAGTTTTCGATCACTTCATGTGCTCTTCAACTCACCAGTTGTATAAATTCGAGAACAAATGATAAAGTTGGAATTGCCCAACCTGTATTCGGCCCAAAAAATTTATTTGATGAATATGAACTTGGAATCTGAGTGAACACACACACACACACAAAAGTTTGATTTGGGTTATGTGATTTTGGTGGGATTTGGCTTCTGTAATTTAGTGTGATATCCAAATGTTCCTAAAAATTTGGTGTTTGTCACTTTTTCTTTTAGTTTGTATCACTTTTTTTCGAGTGTGTCCATTTTTTTTTTTTTGAACTGTGTAAAAAAGTGACATTGTGTCACTCTTTAATTTTACACTATTTTTTAACTCTTTAATTTTACACTATTTTTTATTTTCATTTTTTTTTATTTTGTCACTTTTTTTAGTTTGTTTTGTCACTTTTTTTTTTTGGTCACTTTTTCAGTGTTTATCACTTATTTTGAATTTTGTCACTTTTTTGAGTTTATGTCACTTTTTTTTTTTTTTTTGAAATGTGAAAAAAGTGACAATCTTTATAAAAAAGTGACATTGTGTCACTTTTTAATTTTACACAGTATTTTTTATTTCAAAAAAAACTTTTCATATGATTTTTCAAAATACCTCTAATTTTAAGGGCATTTTTGTAAGTTGTCCTTTTTAAATCTAGGTAGTTGTTCCCAACTATTAAAGTTTATTAAATAGGCTTTCAAATCCCAATTCGTCCAGCCCACTAATGGGCTGACTCCCAAACACTACCCAATATAACACACATAAGAAAATTAGTAATTCTGATTCATGATACACTTTTCTTGTTGAAGAATTACATTTTGTAACCCAATTAAAGAAGTTCGTATCAATAATTGAAAGTGGAAATTACATAAAGCTGTACTTTTAAAGATCTCCTTTCATAAATCATATACTAAGTTTATTATTTCAAAAATCAAAAATTATATATATATATATATATATATATATTCATCCTA
>NW_019234051.1:0-2418 GCF_002742605.1 Olea europaea var. sylvestris
TCTGGCCATCTCCATATTCTTTGTTTTCTGTCATAGCTTTGCTGTGGATCTCTTTCACAACCTCCAGTTCTCCCTACAAGAAGTGATTTCACTTTGAATACAAGGAAAAAAGAAGAATAGCAAAAGGTTTGATGAGCAAGATAGAAGTTTTAGTTAAGAGGAAACCTGAAAACACTGGTGAATGATGCTTCGGCCTTTTTTTGAACTTTTAAGATCTCCATGCAACGTGTTAAGAAGCCATGACATGAACTCAACAGGGTCAGACTGTGCACCTATTCGAAAACGTTTCTTACTAGCTTTCATAACTGCCTGAAGAAACTCGTGCGGGCTCACCTGCAATTATGCAGTGTTTATGAGAAAGTCAAGATAGTTGACAAAAAGATATGACTTACATGTGAATACAGTTTCAAACCTGTCCTTTAAAGTTTCTTGCATGCCATATCTTTCGTGTGAGCTCTCCAAATCGATGAACAAGTGGGGATTTGCAGTCTTGATAATTTTCAGGGATAAGAAAGAAGTTCCTTAAGGGAGTAACTCGCATCAAAGATTGAATAGTGACATTAACAAAGTCGGTCTCCTTGATATTATTCAGCCCCACCTAAAAGATTTTCCAATTCCAAATAACTAGCATTAGGGTAGAAAATAGAAATATATAAGATTGATATAGCAATAACAGTAACTATAATTAGAAAAAATAATAATAACAAGCACAAAGAAGTTAAATAAAATACCATTCCAGGAAGATAATCTGACCCATCAAGTGCCCTGGACCATTGTCGATTCTTATCAAGCTGCTCAACTTGTTCCCTAGTAAACCTGTAAAAAAATAATAATTAAAAAAATAGAAAAAAAAAAAGGGATTACATAACCATCGAAGTATGACATGATATGGTAAGGCAAAAAAGAGAAAAGAAAGGAAAAGATTGCATAAAGCAGAAGGAAATAACAAATTGTAGTACCAGAATTCCTGGAAAAAGTTTTAACTTTATAACTTACATGATTTCACTTCATTAGAAAAGGATAAAAATTTAACAAACATACAGTTAAGCTGCTTAAAAAGATAGTATCCGATTCTTCCAGTCTCTATAGACTGAATGGACCACGAAACAAGAAAACAGAACTACAAATTGTAAAAAATTAAATAAATCATGCAGCAACGTGCCTTGGGTTGAGTACATATCGAATATCATCCAGTGATGGGTCAATAACTTCATATCCATCGGGAAGGCAGTAAACTTTCTCTGTTCGAAGATTGATGTAGACATGGTGCCCTGCTTCAAGACTATGAGTATATGCATGAGATTTTTGCCCCCTTCCTTGGTAATACTTCCCACAAACCAAACACGCATACACATTCAAGTTTGAAAGGGATACCGAACAAAATTTTTCAAAGTCAAAATCCAGGACCTGCAAAAATTAAAAGATAAAGAATCACCGCTTCAGCCTACAAAACTACTCACTGATAATAAGTAAGAGCACAAACAGATGATCTTGAAGAAGAGTACAACTCCAGGCCCGTGAAAGGCTTCCCTAATCCTCAGATACCTAAATTTTCATTCCTCAAACAGCAACACTCATAAACATACAATATAATATATAAAAACAGCACATACAGTTTACTACCAAAATAAACGGATGTGTAAAAACAAGTTACATATATGGATAAGAAGAAAAAAGGGATTAGCATATTTTAATGGTGAAAGTGAAATAAGACTACCAAGGAAATTAATTATGTAACATGCTGGTAACGTAAGAACACGAGTTCAGTGATTCATAGAGGTAAGAGATATATTGATTTTAGTACCTGTCTATTAACCGTATCAAGATACGGACAGTCCCTTCTTACTTCCACCATGCGATTACGCAGTCCTTGGCTTCCTATTGCACTTTGATCCTCATCATCATCACTGTCTTCCTCATCATATGCATATCCATTTTGCCCTACTCTCCCACTATTACTTATGACCCTATCCCTGCCCCCAGCTCGTCTGTCAACAATATCATCTTCATCATCGTCATCATATGAAGCAAGCGGAAGGAGTGGGTTGTCAAATGCAAGCTGAGGCGAGGACTGCTCGTCCAGCTTCTGCCTCTTAACTCCCTCTTCCTCAGGAACAGTGTTCTCCCACTCTTCTCTTTTTGTTTTCATTTTTACAGTGGAAAATCTTTTCTCCAATTCACAGCCTACACAACTGAACCAAATTTCCATAAATCACTTTATTCAACTAGATGAAATCACTTTACTTAAGATAAACTACATGTAAGAGATAAAATGAATGATACTAAATTTTGATTAATTAATTCATTAATACAACATCAAAATACGACAACAAATAGATGCAAAATGAAACATGAAAGAAACACAATAAGAAAAAACAACCCATATTAAAGAAGAACATTCAAAAATTACTAAAGCAG